>NW_005357706.1:102474-106326 GCF_000412655.1 Myotis brandtii | reverse complement strand
AACCTTGGCTTCCTCCATCACTGGAGCAAGCAAGCCTCCTGTTCCCTTGTTAGCTTCAGCTGCCGGCCGCCATCTTGGTTGGCAGTTAATTTGCATATCCTGCTGATTAGCAAATGGGAAGGGTGTCGGGGTTATGGTCAATTTGCATGTTTCTCTTTTATTAGATAGGATAGACTGTGTGTATATGTGTGTGCATTCATAGATATTTATGTGTATATAGAGATAATATTTAGGGTGTACATGTTTTATTGGGCACTTATTAAATACTAGGCAGTGAGCTAAGTGTCTTACATACATTATATAACATTCTCATGTTAAAACCACTGGTTCAAGTCTACTATATCGTTTTTTGTAAAATAAAGAAATAGTCTTAGAGAGGTTAACCCATCCAAGAATATTGTCAAAAGTCCTACAGCTGATAAATGGGGAAGACTTGGAAATGAAAGCAAGTCTGTCTCATTCAAGGTAGATGTGCACCACCCCTGAGTCTCAAGGTTCAAAGGGCATGTATTAAAGCTGAAATGTGCCAAAGACAAAGGTAAGAATTTTCAGGCATGTAACTCTAGGGAATCACAGAATGTGTGTTCTATGATATTGCTGCAACTCCTGTTTTTGTGTGTGTTTTTTTTAATGTGTTCTTACTGATTTTACAGAGAGTAATGGAGAGGGATAGAGATATAGAAACATCAATGATGATAATCATTGATCAGTTGCACTCTGCACACCCACCCCTTCCTGGGAATCAAGCCTGCAACCTGGGCATGTGACATGACCAGCAATCAGACCAGTGACCTCTTGGTTCATGGGTCAATGCTCAACCACTGAGCCACATTGGCTGGACTGTAACTACTGTTTTTTACTCAGAGCATTTTGAGATACTGATTATATCCTGCTTCTTCTTTTCCTGATTCTAATGCTTGACCCTGAGTTTAGTTACTGATTTCTGTTTCCTGAACTGACATTCAAGGAGTTAATGCCGAGTTGCAATATTCAGCTTTAGCCTAGGACTATATGTATTCATATATCCTATATAATAAAAGGGCAATGTGCAAATTGACTGAAAGGTAGAACAAATGAACAACCAATCAATGCGTAATTTGCTAATGATATGCTAAGGCTGCTCAACCACTTGCTATGATGTGCACTGACCACCAGGGGACAGACAGTCAACTGGTCAACCAGTCGCTATGACGTGCACTGACCACCAGGGGGCAGATGCTCCGACAGGTAGGCTAGCTTGCTGCTGGGGTCCCGTCGATTCAAACTGAGCGAGATGGGCCAGACATGCCCTGGAGTCATCCCACGGTCCCTCCCTGGCCCGATCGTGCACTGGTGGGATCCTTCAGCCTGGCCTGCGCCCTCTCGCAATCCAGGACCCCTCAGGGGATGTCAGAGAGCCAGTTTCAGCCCGATTCCGCAGGCCACTCCCCTTGGGTGCCAGACACAGGGCTCATGGCTGGTGAGCACTGCTGTGGCAATGCGAACCTCTCCTGATTAGGATTGATTGGGCACAAACCCGCAGCAGGCACAGTGGGCCCAGCATGAGCAGGAGTGGCAGGTAGGAGCTGCAGGCGGCGTTAGACTACAGATTTCAGCCCAATCCCTGCAGGGCCACCCAGAGGGACCCCACCAATGCATGAATTTCGTGCACAGGGTGTCCCTCAGCCTGACCTGCACTCTCTCCAATCTGGGAGCCCTCAGGGGATGTCCTACTGATGGCTTAGGCTCACTTCCCGTGGTTCTCTGCTCTCTGCAGGGCCTGCCTGCTCCACTCCGTAGTGACTGCCAAGCAGGCCATGCTAGGTGCTGCCTGCGGGCCATACTTGCCTGCTCCCTGGTTGCCTCAGGGATGGCCAAGCAGGCCGTGCTGGGAGCTGCCTCCGGTTACCTGCTGTCAGTCTCCACGGAGGTGATGAGGTTAATTGCATACTCAAGAGCATAATATGCAAATCAATCAAATGACTGAACAGCAGAACAACCATCTGGATGACCTTCAGGACAACCCACGCTATGACACCACTGGTGCCAGGCCAGCCAAGGTGAGTGCGATGCAATTGGTTAGGGGCTCAGCCATTGCTCCATGATCGCCCCACAGAGGGAGGCCCAGGCCACCAACCAGCAGGCTGCGATGGATGGGTGGGGCAGAGAAGCCTGAGTCCCTGGTACCGGTGGCTAGAGGAAAGCCCGGGTCCCAGGTGCCAGAGGGAAGCCAGTGCTGGCAGCCGGGGGAAGGAAGGCCTACTCTTGCATGATTTTTTTGCATTGGGCCTCTAGTGTGTGTGTGTGTGTGTGTATATATATATAGTGTGTGTTATACTTTATATATATGTACTTTGCATACACTTTATAAGTCTCCTATCTCTGGTATTTTGTTGTGTAGACAGTGGATCTAGAAAGCAAAAAGCCTGAATTAAATAGTAGCCTCAATATTTTTTATTGTGATTTGATGGCAGTTCTCTCTGATTCTCTGTTTCCATCACCAAAAAAATATCTAACTCAAAGACTTTTGTTCGATTAAACAGATAATAAAATATGTAAAGTGCCAGAAATAGTTTATGTTACGTTGTAAACACAAATTGTTTCTCTCCTTTAATTGATTACTATTAAATTAATAAATATGTCAAACACTGTGCCTGACACATGGTAAGCACACTATGTTATTATTATTACATTCTTTAGCTTCCTGTGTCTTTCCTACTTCCCCTACTATGGAGGTGATTTTGAACAGTATGAACTAAACTAAATTAAAATTTATAATTTTGTTATTACACTTATAAATATATTTTTATAACTGACATGTTATTAACCAATGTTACAATAAAATTAATTTTTTAAATGTGCACATGTTGATCCTGTAATATCTTAATGAGAAATCTCAAATATATTTACAATTAAAATTTATAAATAACTTTTAATCACAGCTGGAATATCATCTTTGCTGGAGTTCCAGAAGCCTGCCTGCCTTCCACATCAGTTGCTGCTTGAGCGCACCTTCTGTAACCACACAAGAGGGGGAGTACAAATGGCCTTGCTGTTTACTAACCACAAATCTGCTGACATGAGGAGGTAATTGGAGAATAATGAACATTCCTTCAAGGTACAGGCTGAGTCTACTGTAAATTCTTCCCTTTAAGTTTACTCATCTATCAAATAGAACAGAAGGTTTTCACCTTATCTTCAGGAAATTGCTGCCAAGTGGATATATTGATTTAGCCGGCCATTTAATGGGCTGGATGTCTATTATATTTTACCACATTGGTAAATGGGGTTTATTTAATCCCTTCCTCAGTTTAAAAGGTTTCAGCATTGATAAAATCTGCAAAGACAAATTGCAATAAATCGCACTCTTTTAATGGAATTACTAGAGAGAATGAAATGCCAAAGAAAGATGCTCACCCCAAAGTGTAAATTGCCTAAGGATGTCTCTACTTCACATATATTTGGTAAGCAATGCTGTTGACAAGTTCAATTATTTAACCCTTGTAAATAGAGCTTCTCTTTCAAAATATTGTTTTCCTATGTCAAAGTCATTTGCTTGCAATGAAAGAGAAAAATTTGAAAACTTTACCATCCACTGGGTTGATTTATTCAGTATATTGTAATAATGCAAACAAGGTCAAATTTAATTTTATACCTGGGACCCACCTCACTTCTCTCCATGATAAGCAAGCGATTTCAAACTACCCCTTCCTGCTTGCTTCACATCTGACCATCATATATATCATTGCTATGCTTAACAGCTATCCTATATAATAAAGAGGTAATATGCAAATTGACCCTCAAGCCCTCACAAGATGGCTGCCTATGACCAGGCCGGCAGGGTGGTTAGTGAGGGGTGACCAAACGACTGAA
>NW_005357706.1:98595-102428 GCF_000412655.1 Myotis brandtii | reverse complement strand
GACCAGGTCATCGGGGGGGGGGGCAGTTGGGGGGGACCAGGCCAGCACACAGAGGCAGTGAGGAACAATCAGGCTGGCAGGGGGGGCAGTTGGGGTGACCAGGCAGGCAGGCAGGTGAGTGATTAGGGCCAGCGGTCCATGATTGTGAGAGGGATGTCCAGCTGCTGGTTTAGGCCCATCCCCAGGATCGGGCCTAAACTGGCAGCTGGACATCCTCTGAGGAGTCCCGGATTGGAGAGGGTGCAGGCTGGGCTGAGAGGGAATCCTCCCACCATCCCCCCCGCCCCCACCCGGGAACAAATTTCATGCACCGGGCCTCTAGTTTTATATATAATTGTTTCATAGGTATATTTGCTCAACATATTTCTTATCTTGCCAATCTCTCAGAAATTATTAAATCATACTCCTCATTTGGCTTCCAAAGAGATTACATGCAAAATAACAGGTTACTAAATAAAATTAACAAAGTTTGCTTTTTCAAAAGAATAATTTAAGCTTACAACAATCTAAGGCAAAAATATATAAAACTCTAGCAGAGAACATTGAAAGAGTAAAAAAATATATACAAGTCAGAAAAATTGACCATTGTTTTAATTTGATAAATTTCCATGAGATCATGCTATGTATACAATTTTACCTTTTGCTTTGACTCAGCTTACCATAAACATTTCACTAAAACTTTAAAAAACCACTTTTATGGCTGAATAACAGTTCATTTAGTGTATGCATCATCATATTTTTGCATACCAACATTTTTATTTTTGAATTTCTGCTCTCATAAGAAATGCCAGAAGAGAATATTTAAATTTGAGATTCCCCGTTAAGATATTACGTGATCAAAATGTGTACATATTAAAAATTAAATAAAAATTAAATTTATTACAGTAACGTTGGTTAATAACATTATATAAGTTTCAAGCATATAGTCCTATAACACATCATCTAAATGTTGGATTGTGTTTACCACCCAAAGTTTCGTGTCCTTCCATCACCACATATTTCACTCCCTTTACCCTCTTTGTTCTCCCTGACATACTTCCTGGGCGATAACTACCATGCTGCTGTTGTCTTTGTCTATGAGTTTATTTATTTTGTTATTTTATTGTTTTCTGTTTTATACCTCACATATATGTAAAATCATATGGTTCTTGCCCTTATCTGTCTGATTATGTCACTTAACATACTATCAAGATTCATCCCTGGTGTTCTAAACAGCACTATTTCATCCTTTTTATGGCTTGTAGTGTTCCATTGTACATATCTATGTATCACATTCTCTTTATCCAATCATCCAGAGAAGGACATTTAGGTTGTTCCAGTGTCTTGGCTACTATGAATAATGATGCAATGATTATAGAGGTATATATATATCTTTACAAATACTTGCTCTGATATTTTTTGTGTAGATACCCAGAAGAGGGAGTGTTGGGTAATATGGTAGCTCAATTCTTAAGTTTTGAGGAACCTCCATACTGTTTTCCATAGTGGCTCTACCTATTTACATACCCACCTACAGTGAGTGAGGGTTCCTTTTTCTCCACATCCTCCCCGACACTTGTTTTTTTCCTGTGTCAACAAATACAAGTGTTATTTTACTGTGGTTTAAATTTGGATTCCCCTTATAGCTAGTGACATTGAGCATCTTTCCATGTGTCAGCAGACCATTTCCTTATCTTCTTGAAAAATGTGTCTGTTCAGGTCCTCTGCCTATTTTTAATTTGATTGTTTGTTTGTTTTTTGTTGTTGTTATTCAGTTGTATGAGTTTTTAATATCTATAATAATAAAAGCATAATATGCTAATTAGTAGACTAGACATCCTTCCAGATGTCCTTCCGGACGACCTTCCGGATGAAGCCGGGGCTGCAGCCTTGGGATCAAGGCAGCCGCCGCAGCTGTGAAGGCCTACTCTTGCACAAATTTCATGCATCGGGCCTCTAGTATTTTATATATTAGCCTTTTATTGGAGGTATCATTTGCAAATAGCTTATTCCATTAAATTGGTTGCCTTTTTGTTTTGTTGATGGTTTATTTTGCTTTGCAGAAGCTTTTTAGTTTGGTATAGTCACATTTGTTTATTTTTGTTTTAACTTCTGGTGCCTTTGGGATCAAGTTCACAAAAATGCTCTGAGACCAAGATTCATAAGTTTAGAGCCTATATTTTCCTTTTTATATATTTATTATTTCAGGTCTTATATTTAAGTTATTTTGAGTTAATTTTTATGTATTGTATCCTATAGAAGTCTAATTTAATTCTTTTGCATGTGGCTTTCCAATTTTCCCAACACTGTTTATTGAAGAGTTTTTCCTTTCTCTGTTATATGTTTTTGGCTTCTTTCTTGAAAAGTATTTGCCCATTTATGTTTGGGTTTATTTCTGGGTCTCAGTTCTGTTCCATTTATCTGTGTGTCTATTTTTCTAACAATACTGCATTGTTTTTATTATTTAGCTTTATAGTATGATTTGAAGACTGGGTATATGATCCCTCTGGCTTTGTTCTTTTGTCTCAGGATTGTTTTGGGATTTGATGGGGATTGCATTAAATACATATATTGTTTAAGTAATATGGCCATTTTAACTATGTTGATTCTTTCCATCTATGAATATGAAATATATTTCCATTTCTTTGTGTGTTCTTTAATTTCTTTCAGTAATGCTTGTAGTCTTAAGTATATAAATCATTCACTTCTGTCATTAGTTTATTCCTATATATTTTATTCTTTTTGTTGCAGTTGCAAATGAGATTGTTTTATTCATTTCTTTCTTTGATAATCATTGTAAGTATATAGAAATGGAATTCATTTTTGTACATTGATTTTATATTCTGCAACCTTACTGTTTTTATTATTTCAAATGATCCTTTAGTAGAGTCTTTCTATATATAGACTTATGCCCTTCTTCATTTCCAATTTGGATGCCTTTTATTTTTTTATTTTTTATCTTGCTTGATTGCTCCGGCTAGGTCTTCCAGTACTATGTTGAGTAACAGTGTCAAGAGTGGGTATCCTTGACTGATTCCTGATCTTATAAAAAAAGCTTTTAGTTTTTCACCATTGAGTATGATATTAGTCGAGGGTTTGTCATACAGCATGTATATATTTTAAAGCTGTTGATACATATTGCCAAATTGTTTCCAAAATAACTGTAAAGCATTCAAAATCACATCTGGAATTCTAAAATCCAACATGCAATTAAACATAAAAGTCTTTTCATAACTCATTTACTGACAAAAACCTTACCTACCTGAACTCATTGAGTGTCAAAAGGTGATTTGATATGATACGATGTCAAATGTCATTGACTTCCACCCAAACTATTAAGAACACACCTGCAGTTGAACAAGTTGGGCTTACTACACAGTTTAGAGTAAGAAAGGAATGTAGAGTACTAAAGGGACCAAAGGATTATCTTAGTATGAGGTTATTGGAAAGAACCTACTATAACTTTTGGGCTTTGCTTGGGTGATGCTGGAAAAAGTCTAAGAAAGTGGGGTTAGCTCTAGATTGAATACTGACATAAAGTAGGGACAATTCTTTGGTTGGGTATCTCAATACGTCCTATCTAATAATAGAGGAATATGGTAATTAGCCATACCTCCGCTTCCCATTGGCTAATCAGGGAGATATGCAAATTAACTGCCAACCAAGATGGCGGCTGGCAGCCAGGCAGCTTGAAGCGAACAGGAGGCTTGCTTGCTTCAGTGATGGAGGAAGCCAACGTTCCCCACCTGCTGCCGGCCTCTGAGCTTGCAGTTTAAGAAACAATGTTACAAATATAGAAGCTAAAGAAAACCCAGAAACCTGCTTTCAGCCAGCAGGGCTTCAGCCAGCAGGAC
>NW_005357706.1:75076-97709 GCF_000412655.1 Myotis brandtii | reverse complement strand
GCCCTGCTCTGTGTGTGACAGGGTGCAGCGCCCCAACCCCCTCATGGGCCCTGCTCTGTGTGTGACGGGGTGGAGCCGCAACTTCCCCATCGGCCCTGCCTTGAGTGTGACGGGGCGGAGCCCCAACCCCCCAATCAGCCCTACCCTGAGCGGGACTGAGGGTGGCTTCACAACCTCCCAATCCGCCCTGCTCTGTGCATGACAGGGGGTGGTGCCCCAACTCCCCATTCGGCCCTGCTCTGAGTCCGACCAGGGGCTGCACCTAGGGATTGGGCCTGCCCTCTGCCACCAGGGAGCGGGCCTAAGGCAGCAGGTCGTTATCTCCCGAGGGGTCCCAGACTGTGAGAGGGCACAGGCCGGGCTGAGGGACACCCGCCCACCTGCCAGTGCACAAATTTTTGTACACGGGGCCTCTAGTATTATATAAAAAAAGATAAGACTAGAGTGAAAATAAAGCTTTGTTAATAAACTGCCATTCAGTTTACTCAGAAAGTGAATTTTGGCAAAGTTGCTATGTGTTCTTAGACAAAAATATAAAGTAGCCATGTTTTACCCCCATTTCTCAGGAAATGACAGTAACCTTGGCTGAGGGTGGTGTTCTGTGAGATTGTTTATTTAATAAATAGGAGAATAACAGGGTTCTGTTGTGAATGCCATGGCAGCTGCTGGATGTGAAAGACTGCTTTTGTTTTATGGTCTCAGAAGCTAATTATATATTTTATTTGTTCTAGGTTATGAAATACTTATCCACCGCAGAAATAATAGTGTTTATTATGGGTGCTGAAAATTGTCTTGACTTTCTAACATCTGAAAAAAAATGAATTACTGTCTATATTTATGCCCAGCTTTATAAGATAAGGGTGATTGGTCCTGCAGCATTTTATAATTGTGTATACAAATGAACTAGAGGGGCCATTTCATTTTATTCTTGTCAGCATGAGTACCTTCATTGATAGAAAGCTTATTGTATTGCATAAGTGGATTAATGTGCACAATTCCTAACTGGATGCTCCAAATGTGAAGCTCTAATATTGGAATCCAGTGTGATAGAAGGTACAGTCTATCACAAGGCATTGCTGCTCCTTGGTCTCCACTCAGTTCATGAGTCATGCCTGCTGTCACTCTCTATGGTGGCCTAACCCACCCACTGTCATTTCACTCAGCTCTCTAAGTTCTACAGTGATGGTTTAAGGGAAATAGATGGACATAGAGAAAAGGCTATGAAGAGGGGGAAAGAGTGTTAACCAGGAGACTGGACTTTAGCTGTCTCAGAAAGTAGATACTGTCCAAGAGGGGGTCAATTTCTCTGCTTTGTTTCTTAGAGATGCTCCAAGTCCAGAGCTTTGTGGGAGAAATGAATCCACTTTTTATTCATGCATGTGTCTTCAAGCTTACTTTGTATCAGAGAGTGACAATAATTTGCACTGAACCAACATTCATATTATTTAACATATTAAACAAGTGTTAATCTGCTATTTAATCAATGCATGTAATTTATTGAAATGAAATCAAGAAAGGATTTTGTTTTTCTATATACCAACAATGAGCAATCAGAAAAGGAAATTAAGCAAACAATTTGATTTATAATAGTATCAAAATAATATAATATGTAGGAATACATTTTACTAAGGAAGAACAAGCATTACTCATTGAAAACTACAAACAGTGCTGGAAGAAATTAAACCAGACCTAATTAAGTGGAATTTTTCATGGACTGGAAGAGTTGATATTAAATCAGCACTAATTCTCAAGTTGATTTTCAGATTCAATGCAATTTCTATAATCATTCCCATGATCCTAGACCTGATTCTAAAATTCACATCTAATCACAAGACACCACAAATAATCAAAACATTCTTTAAAAAGTTGGAGAACCTCACCCAATATCAAATCTTACTATCAAACTTCATATACAAATATTAACTTTAAATGGGTCAATAAATACATAAGCTTAAACTATAAAACTCTCAGAAGAAAACGTAGGAATACATTTTCATGAGCTTAGATTTGGCAATGGATTCTTAGAAAGCTATATATATATATGACAAAATTCAGAGTTTGAAACTTAAACATCAAAGAACACTATCAAAAAAGAAAAAAGACAACCTAAAAATGGGGCAAAATAGTTTCAAATCAATATATCTGAGGAAGATATATCTAGAATATATATATATACGTATATACTTATAACTCACACAAAATGGGCAATAAAAAGGGCCATATAAAAATTAGATGAAGCGCTTGCTTGAATGGACATTTTTCTGAAGAAAATGTAAAATTGGCAAACAAGTACATGAAAAGATGCTCAATACCATTAATCATTAGGCAAATACAAATCAAAATTGAAATCAAAATCAGATGCCTTTTCATCTTCACTATAGTGACTATAGTTTTTTTTATTAATTAAAAATTTTTCAAGATATAAAATATTAGTTGGAATTTAAAATGGTGCAGCTACTGTGTAATATAGTTTAGAAGTTTAAAAAAATTAAACATAGGACCCAGCAACTCTACTCCTAGTTATGTACTCAGAAGAATTGGGGTCTACTGTTCAAATATAACTTGCATATGAGTGTTTGCAGCAGCGCTATTCACAATAGTCAAAAGGTGGAAAATCATCTATATATCCATCAATTGATGAATGGATAAACAAAACTAGGGAAAATGGAAAGTGGAGATAGGAATGGGAATGAAAATGGAAACTCACTAGGACATTTTCAAGCTCTCTATATGGCCCACTACTGCTAAATGGACATTTAAATCATTTGTTTAGGTCAAGAAATAACAGCCTGCCTCTGTAACTTATTTCCTGAGTCCCTGCAGCCCATCTGGCTCCCTTCAATTACAGCTTACTTCTTCTACTTCTGTAGCTTTCTAAATGAAATCTGAGAGAGAGAGAGAGAGAGAGTCTATTTGGACTTTCTGTCTCCAGATTTAGGCTTAAAGGGTAACCCTACCTCTCCCTTCCCACGTGACAACCTTTTCTAGATGGCTAGTAACAAATCCCTCTTGAGTATCTTCTTATGTCCTAAGGTGTTTAGTAAAGTCCTAGGTATGACACTTCCTAGATCTGTACTGGCTCCTGCATCTGAATACTTTCATTTGTCAGTGTCACAGATAAACTGTAAAAGTATCAGTCTTAGTGATTGTAACCATGTCTATTTCTCAGAATTGCCTGGAAAGGTTTTGCTGCAGTGAATTAAAGGGGAACCCACACAGTGTAATTTTATAAAGAGTTTGAGTACCACTGAGATTGGCATTAAAATCAAATCTGATTCTTTCTATCCCAATACAGATCCTCTATATATCCCCTGGGCTAATCGGCTTGCTATTCCTTGAGCAACAGTAGCTCATACCCTCCATCTGGCTCTTTAAAAAGAAACAGTTTATTCAAAACTTGTGCATTCCTCAGTAAAAGTTAACCTTTTCTTGAATGCCTCTCTGAAACCTACATGGTAATCAAATAACTATCATTCCCTAAGCACCTCAGGTGAATAAGTTAAACAGCACTTGTTGTGATGTTCTAGGAAAATGACTTACTGGAAAGCCGTGCTTTCTTACACAAGTGATTCATTCATTTCTTAAGGGCAATGAGTACCTCTGTGACTCCCATTTACTTATTAAAGTAGATGACATAAAGCAGTATATCTTTATGTATTTTTCCAAGGACCATTGAAAACGAGGTCCTCAAAAATGGCAGTGGTGTTACTCCATGGAAATGCCACTTGGGGAACTCTTGCAGAAGAACAGATCTTTTCCTAGAGTCAGATTTTTATAACAACAACAAAAAAAATGCAAAAGAAGAGCAATATATTCAATAATACAGATGTAGTTCACACAGGTTTAATTAGCTCCATTGGGATTGGGTAAGAGAGAGGAGGCTTATTAAAAGTCCACAAAAGGAGGTAACACCTAAGAACTGAAGAGTGATTGAGTCAGGGAATTCTAAGCAGGTTCAGTATCTTATTCTCTTACTAGAGGCTCGGTGCATGAAATTCATGCGGGGGGTGGGTCCCCATAGCCCAGCCTGCACCCTCTCCAATCCGAGACCCCTCGGGGGATGTCTGACTGCCAGTTTAGGCCAGATACTCAGGACATCCCTCTCACAATCTAGGACCACTGGCTCCTGACTGCTCACCCGCCTGCCTGCCTTATCGCCCCTAACTGCCCCCAGCCTGCTGGCCTAGTTACTCCCAACTGCCCGCCCTGGCAGCCTGGTTGCCCCTAACTGCCCACCCGTTGGCCTAGTTGCCCCTTACTCGCCCCCCTGCCGGCCTGGTCTCACCTAACTACCCCCTCCTGCCGGCTTGGTCACCCCACTCAGCCTGTTCAGTCGTCCGTTCAGTTGCAATGGTTGCTTAGGCTTTTATATATATAGATCATATCTATTTAGGCCTGTAGTGCTCAAGGAAGGTCTCATATATGCCAAGTCCCATGTCTTGTTTACTGTCTCACTGTATACTTTATCGTTTTATGGAAGATAAACATAAGAATGAGGGAATATAGGTAAAGATATTACCAGTGGATTTATTTTCTTCAACTCTCTCTTCTCCAAGTCCCAGAAGACAATTTCACCCAGGCTGTCCAAGGACTCCATTGAAGATCCCCCCACAGGACAGCATATTCTATTAGGCCTCTTGCTTCTAACTTCTGCCACCATTTCCGTCCTTTCACATCCTTAAAACACAACCTTGCCCAGCTTTTCAATCGCCTAAAGCCTTGAGCATGTATTTAGTTGCATTATAAAGGTATTCTTAATCTAAATAGTGAAATAAAAGAAAGGAAAAAAGGAAGGAAGGAACAAAGGGAGGGAGGAGAAAGGAGGAAGAAAGAAAGTTAATGTATTTTAAAGGGAAATTTCTAAAGATCTATTATCTAGTTTTATGGAAGCACAATAAACTGGAAATCAGTAGTTTTTATTGTTCTATAAGCTTTCAATTGTTTTTTTCTGGATGAAGAAGATTAAGAGGGGATAAGAAATGTTGGTGATAAGGAATAATCTGAGAAACACTGTAAGCAAAATAAAATAAAATTTACTGCAGACCCTCTAGCTTTTGCCTTGCTTTAACTTGGCTTGCCAGAGGCACACTGAGTTCCATCTCTCTCATTGCATCTCCTGACTAGGTCATAAACTGTGTCTGTTTATCCTTACTGCCTAGCACACTGCCGGATACAGATGTTCTCAACAATATTTAAATTCAATTTGCATAAATGAATAAATGTATAGCTACAGTGTGAGATTGGTGACAATGTGAATGACCACCATAGTGACAAAATTTAATCAGGTATGTGGAACACTCCCCACTTTTGATGTTTTAACTCATGGTAGAATGTCCCTCTGTTTAACCTGACTCTTGTGGTATATGGCATATCCTCTCACATTATTCTCTGTATATAGGTATTTCCATGTTTGATCATAACCCATATTTAAAAGGTTTATATGTCCACCTTACTAACATTGAAAAATATCAGAAGTTCAGAGGTAATGCTGTGACTCTTGCATTTTGAACATTCTTTCTACATGGAAATTTTAGGTGCCATAATATAATACCCCATGGTAACATATTTCAAGTCACTTAGGAACTAAATACCATATAGACTGGGGGAAAATTGATTTATGTATTTTTGGATCATGTACAAAATATAAATTTGACTTGCAAGAGGAAAATTAAATATGAGTTATACTGCAAAAAAATGAGATGGCAATGTTCTATGAAGTCATTTGAAGATTTATTTTATCTCAGCAAAATTGTCTTCCATAAAATAATGTTTTTTGCATAGATATTTTATTTGTATCTGTTATAAAATAAGTATATCTTCCCTCTGAAAATAGTTTACATGCCAAGATTGACTCAGTGAACACTCAAGATTTTCTGTCTGAGCTTGAATCAATGAAATAAAAACTATATATTTACTCATTCTTTGTACACCCAGCTTAAGCCAGAAGACACTATAAGTCTTATTCTAATTCCCAGATGTTTAGAAATATATATATATTCTGTAAGAATGATCCCATATAAAAAATATCAGAAAATAATATTTGCAAAAGTTATATCTACCATTTTAGAAAATTCTGGATTTCCCCTTTCCCTAGTCAGTAGTCCTGCCTTAGCATAGAGTCTCGTTTAATATAGTAGGAAGGTTGATATCCCCAGAAATTATAGAAGTGAATTTCTGTCTTTGTGTTTCTACTGTAATTATTAATAATGTCCATCTTCACTCAGATTCATGGCCAGTTTTGATGATACATTTTACGGTCACATATGAAACTCTCGTTTCCTAGCATGTGATCTTATATTATGTAGGTTAATCTTCTCAATTGTCTGTGTTCAGGTACAGCATAGCCATCAGAAGCACATCATGATATTTTATGATCTTCTTTCATTGTTTTTCTCTACTGTTGGCACAAGCAACATGGATGAACCTTGAATCAGTTATACTAAGTGAAATGAGTCAAATGGAGAAAGACAAACACTGTAAGATCTCACTTATATGTGGAATTTTAAAAATTTTAATAAACAAAAAAACTCATGAGAAAGAGATCAAATTTGTGACCATCAGAGGTGGGGCATGAGGGGATTGGAAGAATGTGGTCAAAAGGTATACATTTCCAGTTATAAGATAAACTAGAGGCCCAGTGCATGGATTCATACACCAGTAGGGTCCCTTGGCCTGGCCTGTGGGGATCAGGCCAAAACCGGCCCTACAACATCCCCCAAGGGTTCCCAGATTGAGAGAGGGTGGTTCTCGGGTGATGCACCCCAGAATCAAGCTCCCTCCTCTCTGGTTCCAGGTGAGTCACCCGAGAACCACTGCTGCCAAGTCACCGCAGCTCAGCAGCTCCTGCGTTGAGCATCTGCCCCCCCTGGTGGTCAGTGCACGTCATAGCTACTGGTCAGACAGTCAAACAGTTGACCAGTCAGCCGGTCTCTTAGGCTTTTATATATATAGGTAAGTACCAGAGATGCAATGTACAACATGATGACTGTAGCTAATACTGCCTTAAGACATATAGGGAAGTTGTTTTAAAAAATACATCATAAGAGTTCTAATCACAAGGAGAATTGTTTATCCTTTATTTTTTCCTTCCATCTTTTATGTTTATTGTATCTGTATGAGAAGATGGATGTTAGCTGAACCTTTTGTGATAATCATTTCACAAAACTGTAAATCAAACTGTCAAGCTGTACTCCTTTAACTTATACAAGAATGTATGTCAATTATGTCTCAATAATACTGGAGAAAATACTTCAAACAAATCACCAGAATTACTCAATATATTAAAAAATGAATAATAATTAAGAATTATTTTAGTAACCTTTTAGGAAAGGTAATGATTATTTTACACATCACATGTGGCTTGTAATTTTGTTTTTTTTAATTTATAATTGCATCTAGATTGGCACATACAATATCTTATGGTAAAAATAAACTATCAATGCAATGTCATCAGCAAATTTTTATAAAAATAGCACTAGAGAACAACAAAACTAGACAGTAGTATAAGGTATTTTTCACTGTACTTAACATAGAAAAGGCAAACTGGATTTTGTTTGTTTCTATAACCTTGAGGAAATCTAAAAACTTCAGCATTCATCATATGCTGCATTTACTGCAGCTTCATTAAAGTATTGGGAATCATAATCTATAACAATCAAGATTGTATCATTTTTATAATATTTTTAGAATTTTTCTAATGGTACTTACTACATGCAAATGTTCATGAACCATTAGAGAAAGCCATTATCTTACATGCTTATACCATAATTTGACATTTTTAAAGATATTATTCAACCCCAAATATCTTGACAACATAACTAGCTTTATTTTGTTTATTTAGTAAGTTCCTTTTGCAAAAAAACTTTCTTTTATGTCCCTTAAGTGACAAGCCTCGCAGCTAGCAAACAATCCAAACCTTAAGAAACAATGACGCAGAAAAAAAAAAAAAAAAAGAATTTATAGCAAGTCACCCAAAACCTTGATCATTGGGTTGATGTACAGGAGCAAACAACACTTGACCTCCTTCCAATTTCCTTTTCATCATGACAAGGGCTTAGTAATTCTCTGCTAAAGTGTGCTGAGCCAATTTGGCAAATATTATCTTTGATGATTGATGTCTCCATATGGCTGATTGTGTAATAAAAAGTTTCTTTCAAGTTAAAAGCAAGATCCTCTTGTTTGTAACAAAAAACCAAACCAAAACAAAAAAAAACACAACAAAAAACAAACAAACAAAACAAGAAAACAGAAAACAACTTTAAATCTCAAGCAAGCTATTCCAGGATTTAATATTATTTGATTTGGTGAATTCATCAGGTTCCAAATCTTGATTTCCTATGGATTTTCCAAATTATTTTTATACATCTCAAATTCCACCCTTTGAACTGAGGACAAGATGTTTTCATCTGCCTTCAGCTTCCCTAATGCTTTTGTTCATTGAGAATATTACTCTTTGTACTTTTCTCAGCAACAGTCAGACATTTATTCATTCATGCAACAATACTTTTAACCTTCTAAAATGTGCTAGGTGTTCCTTTTTATGTGTAGATGCAGCAGTGTACAAAATAGGCAGTATCCTACTCACTTAAAACTTGCTTACTTGCACATTGAAGGGTGTACTGGGGGAGGGGAGACAGTTAATAAATTAACCGCAAATAATTTCAGAAAAGAATGAGATCAGGAAGAATAGAAAAAGAGAGAGACAGAATAAGGAACAATTACATACCTCAACAGCAACATAGAGAAACCACCTCAGGGGTTAATAGCACGCATTAAATATTGATTATAGATTAGATTATGATTATTATTGCTAAGAAGATTGTTTTATTTGAAATATATTTTGAGCAACATGCATGCAGCTAAGAGGAGGAGGGTGGCCTGCCTAAAGCAATATCCTTTCTAATGGAACAGAAGCAACAGTAAAAATACTCTCCTGTCCGAGTGCCCCAAAGGCCAGTTATCAGGAAAGGCAGAACGGGGACAGATCAAGGACACAGGGCTCCTTCTGAAGAGGATCTGCCCTGGCTGCCTGCCCTCTGTTGCTGCATTTCCTGCTCTTCCAGGTTCCAAACAGAGGTTTCTCCCACCCTCACAGACCGGCAAGCCAGTGTGACAATGAAATCTCCAGGACTATATGATGGGGAAGAAGCAGAGAAGACTGAAAGAAAGGGCGTGGTGACCATGGGCCCTCATCAGGCCAGGCTGGGTGAAGCTCTAAGAGGGACTGTGTCAGCAACCCTCATCCTCCTTCTCAGGATGGCAGGAAGAACTGCCTCTGCAGGCCAAGGACGCTCAGAGAATCCTTGCAGGAGGCAGAAGGGGAGTCTCCCTGAACAGCTGTGCAGGAGTTTCAAGCTGAGTTGACAGCATTGGATTTGGGCCACTTAAGCAACCTGGGGTTGAAAAGAACATAGACAAGATCATATATATGGCATACTTCCTGGTAAATGGGAATGATTATAGATAAATGATAGATAGATAGATAGATAGATAGATAGATAGATAGATAGGTAGATAGATAGATAATATCTATCTATCTATCTATCTATCTATCTATCTATATCGATATCTGTATCTGAAGCTGTATCTATATCTATATCATCTATCTATATCATCTATCTACAGGGTGGGCAAAAGTAGTTTACAGTGGTGAGTATGTGAGTTTATTCTTGTGTTATTATTTATTAATTAATGTATTATTTTGCATATGAACAACTGTAAACCTACTTTTGCTCCATCCTGTGTGTGTGTGTGTGTGTGTGTGTGTGTGTGTGTATAATGCCATATTCTGAGGATAATAGAGAACAAGATATAAAATCATTCTTCAAAAAGTTTACAACAAAAGGGGCACAATAAGGTCCCCTATGATAATGCAAATCAAGCTGTAACATGATCTACTCTTGAGCCCAGATATTCAAGCTGGCAAGGTGGGCAGCCTTGCCCAGTCTCTTATGAACCTCACTACAATGCCACCTGGTATTGCAGCTTGTAAATGTATTGGCTCTTACTTATGGCATAGTGGCTAGTTTTGTCACCCTTACTTTCCAGTTTCCACTCATCAAAATTGTCTGAACCCCTCTATTGGCCCATGTCATTCATATATATATATTGCAACTTTGAGAAAAAAGTTTCATATCCAACACTGGACAACTCTGCCAAACATGACCACACAATTGCCCTTAAAAGAATGCCCATTAAATGATATAATGCCATTAAAGTAGATCTGGGTTTAAATCTATACTTCAAATCCAATTTACTATGTGGCACGGGGAAGTCTCTGTGTCTGTGAAATTGAGTTTTCTTAACCAATAAAATGAGTGAACTCATAATGATTACTAAGGGGGCTTCTGTGAGGCACAAATAATGCAAATGAAAATTGCCCTCTAATGTTAATCATGCAAAGAGGATAGATTGTATATTTATGGTTGAAAAGATTTCTGTAGTAACTACAACCACTTAATAGAACTGGAACTCGAACTGCCTATGCCTCAGTTGCTTATTCCTAAGTAGGAATAATAATGATACCTACTTACATCATAGAGTCAGTGCAAAAATTAAATGTAACAGCCAGGTAAAGTGATTAACTTAGTAGTATCTTGTATTCTAGTTATCAGGATGAAAATGGTTGTCTCCCTTGTACCAATAGGGGCCAACATTAAAAAAGAAGCAATTTGCACTACCTGTTAAAGAACATCACATTGAACCTGGAGCCGAGTTCTTTGGATTCCCTGCTCTATCCAGTCACAACAATATCTTGGGATACCACCATTTAACTCCTGAAATTCCTGGTTCTCAAAGTTGGCACCAAAATCGATTTTTTATTTTACATTCCCCAGAATTCTGCCAGCAAACTGGCTAACAACTCCATCATTTGTGTCAGTAACAGTTTCCTGTTAATTTCTTTCAAACCTGTTCTTAAGGGCTTAAAAGAATCCATTGGCAGATGATGCAGCGCTCACTCATGCTTTAATTAAACCCATCCATCTTATTCTTAATTAATTTAATTATAATTTAGATTATAATTAGAAATTTAAATTGCTGTACATTTGTGGTGAAAGAATACAGGTAGGTCAAGGAATCTCAGGTATTTTTTTAATCATCTCAAGACATTCTGTGATCAAATAGATCAAATAGCTTGTTAAGAAAGAAGATAATGAGCTTTGAGATGCCAATTAGACATCCAAGTGGATGTATTGAGTAGTCACTAAATTTATAAAACAAAAATGATGGAAAAAATGTCTTGGTTGGAGACATAAGTTTGCAAATCACTATCTTAAAGACAATGTTTAAATTAAAGGCATGAGAGTGGATGAAATCGGCTAATGACTATGTGTAGACTGAGAAAAAAATAGGTTCACAGGACACTGCATCCAAACTTTGGAGCATATCAATGTTTAAGTTTAAGATCACAAGAAGCCAGCCAGGAAGACTGAAAAGAAACAACCAATTCACTAAGAGTAAAGATAGGAGGATTTCAAAGCCATGGGAAAATATGTTTCTAGAAGGAAAAAACAGCCAATTATGTCACTTGAAGCAGATACAGAAGACATTGTTGTTGACTTTGACAAACAGAACACCCTTTTCAATTCATTTTTTATTGCTCACATACATTACATACATTTTATTTATTTCTTCCTCATTAACATTTGCAAGCATGCTAAATTGGACATATTGATATGTCTTTGTGGGGGTATCCATTGCTAATTTTCCATTATGAAACATTAGTGTTTTAAATATTTACAATAGGATTTCTACATCTTGTAACTGATTTATTTTAGATGATTTTTGTTAACAGCAAAGATATTAACCATTTTGTTCTTCCTCAGAATTATCTAGGAATGAATCCGAGCTCTGTCCTAAATGCCACAGAGAGCATTGTGTTCTTAAAGATGGGTGTACAGAATTTGTAGCTGGTTCTCTCCCAGAGGAGAGATTTGATTTCTCTATTGTCCTCCTGATTACAGGATGCATAATCCTTCCCTCTCTTCCTTTCAGCATTATTGGGCTTGCAGTTTAGACAGAAAATCTGTGTAGGAAGAAAGGTTGCATAGCAATGTTGTTGTCTTCTCTGCCTCACTACTAAACATTAGCAGGGTTTGAATATTGTTTAGATCAGTGAAATTACCCATTTGAGACACCACATAGATTCCTCAAATTTTGATCTGATATTATGCATGTTACAATCTAGAAATGACACAAGGGCAAGATAAATGGTAGAGAGAAAACTTCAGCTTTGTAATTGCCAAGCATGTGACTATATATCATATAGTTAGGGTAGAGGAAAACTGTAACTAAGAATAGGAAAGGCTTGGTGTATAGTTTTGACAATGAATATGGCTTTACTTCCTGTGTTGAATTATTCAGTATAAAAATCTTGGGATTCAGATTCTAACCAAGTAGAGAATCTCAGTTCTAATATAGAAAATAGTTATCTCACAAAGAAGTTGTAAAGATTGAATTTCATACATAGTGAAGGTGCCTAGCACAGGGACTGTAACATACTAAAGTCAATGAATGTTAGTTTTGTTTCTCTTCCTCCTACCTTAGTCTCTTCCTCCTTTCCTTTTAATCCAACAAGTATTTGTGGTTTCAGGCCATGCTCACTCATCCATCAGTTCCTTTGTTTATTCATTTATTTCTTCCATTACCCCCCCCCTTCTCTTTCCTTTCTGCCTACTCTCTTCCCTTCTTCCCTTTCTCTTTCTCTCTCTCTCTCTCCCCCATTTCTTCCCATCTCTCCCATCATCTAATTTCACTTTAAAGGTATTTCAAAATGATAAAATATCCATTATATTGTCAACAAAAATGCAGTCCTTTGTTTATTCATTTATTTCTTCCATTACCCCCCCTTTCTCTTTCCTTTCTGCCTACTCTCTTCACCTCTTCCCTTCTTCCCTTTCTCTTTCTCTCTCTCTCCCATTTCTTTCCATCTCTCCCATCATCTGATTTTACTTTAAAGGTATTTCAAAATTATAAAATATCCATAATATTGTCAATAAAAATGCACGGCATTTTAAATATTCAGATATCTTTGGGCACAGAGCAGTGTTACTCTACAATAACATGGGAATAGAGGTGCAATCTGAAATAGAGTGAGAAACACTGAAGATTTCAAAGGATGCAGAAAACTACTCGCTGCAGATCTGATCTGAACTGGACAGATGGTGAAGCATTCTCTAACAGAGGAGACCCTTATGAAGACAGTGAGGTTTGTCAGAGTCCACATTCCCAAAACAGGATTGAGCTGATTGCTGTCACTGGGAGATCCGGCCTTTCCATGGATCTCCGGGTTTTCATACCCAACTGAGTTGCATACAACCACTGAGAAATCCGGTAAGGTCAGTGTATTTAACCCTTACCACTGAGTCCCCAGGACCTCCAGAGAGAAAATGGTTCAACCAGTTACAATCAATCTTCCAGTAAAATCAGTCAGGTAAACTTTCTTCAGCTTCTCTGAAAATATAGTGTAGGATATGTTTGCAAACACATTGCTGAAATCAGTTTTGTTAAGACTAAAATTATTTTGCTTATCTATAAGCCAAAAAAGCTCATGCAGTATTTTCTATTAAATACAATGGTGTTTTTTCTTCTCCAAATTAGATCCATATACACTGAAGAAATGGAATAATCAATATTGATGAATAAATCATTGTTAACTGAGAAGGTGGGGAGCTATTTAAATAGTGGTCTTTTGGGTTTTAGTTCTCAATTAAACTCTGTTTCCATTTTCATTCTACTATATACTTGGAGTACATATACAACATATGTCCATATGGGCTTAATAAAAATGATATTAATATAGTAAAAAAAACAATAAATGCTCAGAATGCAATATTTTCAGTTTTAGAAATGCAGATTTTCTCATTATTTTAACATGCATACATTTCATTGAGTTTTTTATTTGTGTAGAATTGAATCTCCTTTTCCTTCCTAATTTTATGAGGTCACTAGTCAAGGCTCTAATAACAATAGTAAGCATTGTATAAATACTCATGAAAATATATTGACTTTTGAAATAAATGACTTAGTTTTCATTATACTCCTATCTCTGTTTAAAGTTTTGGGTGACAAAGAATGTAAGCATGCACTTATTTAACAAATAGTGGCCCCATAAAATGCTAGAAAATTTTAAAACATCAGTATATATATGCATGTCTATATGCATGTCTGTTTATACTACTTCTGTCCCTGACAACCTGGATCTTTTATAAATAAGATCATAATTTCAGTCTGTAACCCTACTCAAAATATTCACTTTTAATTAGTCAAGAAAAGAATAAAAAACTTTTAAAAAGAAAATCAGTTGCATTTTCACATAGAAAAGTAACTCCAATGAATAATTAAGATTGGATCAAAATAGATAATAATTATTTGAAGTGATTTATGTTCATGATGATAAGAGGCCTGCCATGAGGTTCTCCAATCATTCTTATTAATATCGGAGTCATTATTGTGTTTATAAGAATTCTGTTTATTCTGCACCTGCTCATTCTAAAACTTGGACTCAAAATTTTGCTGAAAGTCTCTGGTTTTCATCACTCTCTATCTTTTCCAAAAAATGTTCATTAGTAGACAAAATGATTACAAATATTAACATGTCCATACTAATAGTTCTTTTTATTTCTAAAACATATAATTAAAATATGCTAAAAATTTTATTAAATATTGGAAAATTTCATTGAATATTAAGTAGTCAAAGCACTTTAATAATAATAAATTTCTAGCCACTATGTTATAGCATTTGGCGTCAACTTCTTTAAGAAAAGGAAAATAATGGCCTTGCAGAGGCCACTGCCCCAGAGCCACCTGTGCCCAACCATGGGCAACCCCACCATGTTCTCCCTTGGGCCTCGTCTCCTTCCAGCTGTTTGCAGAAAAAGTTCCAAACGACAGAAAACTTTCATGCTCTGAGCACTGGGCAGAAGAGATTTGGTTATAAAGGTTCCTGCTTTCAAAGGATTATTTTGGGATTTATGTGCAGGTGGTGACCTCACACGCCATAATGCACAGGTGGCAAGTTCATCAATGAGGAGAAATTTGAGGATGAGAACTTCATTCTGAAACATACAGGTCCAGGCATCTTGTCCATGGCAAATGCTGGACCCGACACAAACGGTTCCCAGTTTCTCATCTGTGCTGCCAAGACTGAGTGGTTGGATGGTCTTCGGCCAGGTGAAAGGCGGCACGGATATTGTGACAGCCATGGTGCACTTTGGGTCCAGGAATGGCAAGACCAGCAAGAAGATCACCACTGCTGACTGTGGACAACTCTAATAAATTTGACTTGTGTGTTATCTTAATCACTAGACCATTCTTTTGTAGCTTCTGAGAACAGCCCGTCACCCCATCTGTTCTGAATGTTCTATAATCATCATGCTCTCCCTGCAGTACCGTGGATTCCATATTTTCCTTACCCCCTCCAAGTCTAGCTGGATTGCAGAATTCAGATTCTTATTATGAAATAAAAACTAGACAAAAAGAAAAATTGGGAAATTACAACCATTATGATACTAAGTGGAAGTATAAAATACAAAGTGGCTCTTTTTAAAAAAGTTATTTGAGCCCAGCTGGTTCTTTGTCCCTCAGTGGTTGAACGTCAACCCATGAATTAAGAGATCACAGTTCAACTCCCGGTCAGGACACATGCCTGGTTTGTGGCTGGATCCTCGGTTGGGGGCATGTGGCAGGCAGCAGTTCAGTGATTCTCTCTCATTGATGTTTCTATCTCTCTGTTCCTCTTTCTTCCTCTCTAAAACCAATAAAAACTATTTTTAAAAATATATTAAAGCAAGTTATTTGAACAACTGAAAAGAAAAGACAATCTCTTTGAAATAATATAAACATTTAGAAATCACAAGATATAAAATTACTATGGGGTATGATATTTTTGAAATATTTAAGACTTGGTGTTAAATTTATGTTACTGCATAAAAGCATAAATTGATTCTAAAAGGCTACCCTTTCAACTCAATTTTTAAATCTGTGTTTTATATATACTGGTTTTACATTGAATATTTTAGCTAAATATTTTAACCTGCTTATCAGTTACACAATTTCTTCAAATGCTATTATTTGGGAATATATTGAGGTGCATAAAAAAAAACAAGAAAGCAGAGTTTATTATCTAAAAGATCTTGCCTTACTTATATCTTTATATTCTAATCTTATTTTTGTTACCATATTTCATATGTTGAAAAGCACCTAGAGTAAGAGATTAACTGTTTTTCCCACAAAAAGAAACAGCAATAACATGAAATTAGAGTGCATGTGATGTGTCTCAACAGTTTTTGCTCCTCTCCCTTCCTTTCTCCCTGCCTGCCTCCTTCCTTTCATTCTCTATGAACACACATTGCCGGGGGGATAATTGTTTATGGTCAACTAAACTGAAGAACCAGTAATGAGGAATATCAATCAGTAATCTAAAGAATAAAATTTCTAACCAAGCAGCCCAAAAGATCTCATGTAAAGGATTTCTTGGCAGTTTGTGAGTGCTATTAATATTTTTCTCATTGTCAATATGAACCACATCTAGAGTTAAGAAAAATATGAGCAAAGTCCCTTCCTCTAGCCTCACACCAAATGTACAGCAGCCCTAAGAGATGGGATGGGTATTGTAACTGGGCCACCTTTCCACTCAAATATTGCTGTCTTGTGTCAACATGTCATTGTTGACTATTTTACTAAAAATGTTGATGCATTAATAACATTAGGTAAAAAGCATTTGGACGGGAAACAAATGATAGACTTTCTTACCCACACTTTTCCCCAACCATAATCCCATATGTTGGGGGAAAAGGTTTTGTAAATTAATGACTTTTACTTAATGCCACATCTTTTTATTTTGTTGTAGTACTTTTGTCTGCCTACATCCCACTCTTCTACTCTTTCACCACTAGAAAGCTTAAAATGTTACAATTTTTTGCCCCGCAAAGTTGGCTAGCTCTTCTTCCCTCTGTTTTATTCACAGTAACACACGATATTAGTCAAAAAGAATACATGCCTTATTGCCTGAGACAGACTCTACTGAGTCTGAGACAAGCCTGACATGCACAGCAGCATCACCCCTGTTCTGACCGCTTCTTCACCTGTCACATCCACCTACGGTATCTAATGTTTTTTACTGCCTGGATGATTTCTTCTCTTCTGCAAACAGATACTTAAAACAAAGCTAGGCATCATAGGGGCTACAAATAATGCACCAAGCACAAGCCTGCTTGATATGGCAAATTGGACAAAATCCTTCTGTTTTTCTTAAATAAATTGTTTTAAAGGGGATTTTAGAAACCACTGAAATTTTAGCTTTTTAACTAGCAACTAGTGGGAAAATAGAAAAATGGAGTAAAAAATTTACTCCATTCTTAAAACCTAACCCCAGCATCATCCCTACCTTTTTTGAAAGAAGAGGATTGACTAAAAGAAAGGATGTGGGATGTAGTGAGAGAATCTGAGACAGTCTGAGAGTCAGAATTGGAGTAATGGTAGGGAATTGGCTGTTATGAATACTGACTAAAGATAAGGTTATTTAGCACTGTGCTTTAGCCATACACAAATAGGAGGGTCAAATTTGCATAAATTGAGTGGCAACAAAATAGCTTATTATTTATATTGACTACTTCAAATAACTCCCAAATTGTAAAGTTTTGAGAATAATTAAAAAAACAAACAGAGGGATTATAATGTACATTTTACTTTTTTGTTTGTTTTGTTAATCCTCACTCAAGGACATTTTTTCATTGATTTTTAGAGAGAGTGGAAGGGAAAGGAAGAGACACAGAGAGAAAAACATTGATGTGAGAGAGACATTCAATTGGTTGCCTCCCCCACATACCCCAACCAGGGCTGGGGATGGAGCCTGCGACCGAGGTAAGCACCCTTGTCCTGAATTAAAACCAGGACCCTTCCGTCTGTGGGCCAGTACTCTATACACTGAGCCAAGCTGGCTAGGGCTATTTTTCTTTTTAAAAGTATGGAGTTTCTTATTGATTTCAGAGAGGAAGGGAGAGGGAGAGAGAGAGAAACATCAGTGATGAGAGACAATGATGGGCTGCCTCCTGCACCCCCCGCCCCCCTGGGGAACAAGTCTGCAACCATGGCATGTGCAAAGACCAGGATTCCATCTGTGACCTCCTGGTTCATAGGTCAACACTCAACCACTGAGCCGCACTGGATGGCTCAGTTGGGCATTGTCTCTGTGCACTGAAAGTTGCTAGTTCCATTCTGGTCACGGCACATGCCCAGACTGTGGGCTAGATCCCTGGTAGCCGGCATTCAGGGACAGGCAATCTACGTTTTGCTCTAAGATGGATGTGTCTCTCTTTCTCTCCTCTCCCCCTCTGTCTATAAAAAGCAATAAAATATCTTAAAAAACACACAGACAACAGCTTTCATGGGGTCATCCACAATGCATGTATAAAAAGTAATGCCACATACATGTAATGCCATTTGTATAATTATTCAGCATGCAATTTCTTTGTATTTCTTAGTGAGAGGGGCTGGAGAAAAATATCTTTTTATGTGTTTATATAAAAATAACACAATTATGTTATTATATTTATATTTTATGTATTCCCAAATATTTAGTTTGAATTATTCTGTCTCAATAACAATGATTACATATGATCACATAGCATATATAGATATAGATATGGGTACATATATGTTGTGAGATACATATTTCAGACCTCTGTGCAAATTTGAACAGAAATGTTTCACCCAGATTAGTGTGATTGGTCTCAGTTCCAAAACTCAAAGTTATTTTATTTACTTTAAAAATATTGATTCCATTTAAGTTATACAGTCTCTTTGTCTTAGGTAGAACAAGAATATTAGATATCTGTTAAAAAAATTCAGAAGTTCTGCTCTGATTTTAATCCTTTCTGTCCTGTCTCCCACTCTTTCTTTTCCTTAAATTGGCTTGCATTTATTGTGAGTCTCCAACTTACAGGGCCTTTTCTAGCCAACCCTCTCAGCTACCTTTCCTAGTTCACCATGTCGGGCTTGATAAACTATTTTTTAAATTAGTGTCACTTGTATTCTCAATTCCATCACAATCTTTTTCTTCTGACCTATGAATTCTCACAAAGTCTTACTCTGAATAAAATCAAAATCAGCCCTCTCTTTTTTTTTATTTATTCATATTTATCATTTGTATTTTATTATAAGGATAACACAACATGAGATCTACTGGAGATATAATACTTCCAAATTTCAGAATATTTTACAAAACTACAGTAACCAAACAGTATGGTACTTGCATAAAGACAGACATACAGGCACACCTTGGAGATATTGTGGGTTCAGTTCTAGACCACCACAATAAAGTGAATCAAAATATTTTTGCTGGTGAAAGGTCTTGCCTTCAATTTGTAAAAAAATACAATATCTGTGAAGCATAATAAAGTGGGGCTCAGTAAAAGAAGGTATGTCTGTATAAACCAATGCAACAAAATAGCTCAGAAATGAACCCACCCAGATATGGTCAACTGATGTTTATCAAGCATGTCAAGAATACAGTGGGAAAAGGATAGTGTCTTCAACAAATAGTTTTGATAAAACTGAATATTCACATGAAAAAAGCATAAAATCAGATTGTTGCCTTATACCATATACAAAAATTATTTCAAAATGTATAAAGAATAATACTAAAAGAAAAGACCTGGAAGTTTAAAACTCCTGGAAGAAAACGTAGGGAAAAAGCTTCATGACATTGGAATTGGCAATGATTTCTCTAATAAAGCAACAAAGAAGAAAAAAAAAAGCAAAGCAAGTATGACTACATCAAACAAAAAAAGGTCCTGCACAGCAAAGGAAACAATCAATACAATAAAAAGAAAACCTAAGGAATGGGGAAAGTATTTGTAACCCATATATCTGATAATGGGTTAATGTCAAAATCTGTCCTCTCTTCTCCAACTTTAAGTTGTTTTATATTTTGGATACAAAGATATGACTGACATAAAGGACATCACTATGTAAATACAATCACCTGTAACCCCCAATGTTATCCGACATTCCCCAGGAGGCCTAGTTTAAATTTTGAATATTTCTCTCAAGACCTGAGAGACGGTCACAGCCAAGAGGAGCCTAAAAAGACATGACGATTAAATGTAACACAGTAGCCTGAATGGGATGCTGACATAGCGAAAGGCCATTTGATTTTTAAAAGTAAGGGCATTAGAATAAAGTTCTGACTCTAGTTAATAAAAATATATCGATATTACTTTATTAATTATGACAAATATACATTCCAATGCAAGTTGTTAATAGGAGACACTGGGTGTGGGTGTATGAGAATTCTCAATGCTACCTTAATTTTTCTGTAAATATAAAACTATTCCAAAATTGAAAAGCTTATTTAAAAATGGGCAAAATTGGGCAATGAGCACTTCACAGAAAAAGGATATCCATTTTGCCAATAAACGTAGGAAATGGTATGCAACCTTATTTAATTGTTAGAGTATTTCAGGGTAAAATCATGGATCTCAGTAGACACTTTTTGAATGGTTAAAATAGTTTAAAGAGAAAACAATGCAAATGACCACAAAACATATAAAGCCTGAGTAATCTGTCATGTACTTATACATTAGAACACTATGAAACTATGAAGATTAATGAACTGCCGCATGAAACAATAGGGATAATAGATTGTTTACAAAATATTGGCTGAAAGAAGACACAAAAGACTGCATACAATATGATTCTATTTAAATGAAGTTAGAAAATATTCTTGTGTGGTAGACATGGCACCTACCCTTTGAGATGAGGGTGAGGATATTGAGTGGGAAGAAGCATGTGGGGGACGTTATAGGTTCTGATGATTCCATTTTTTATCTGAGTAATGGTTTCAGAGGAGTTTTCATGTAATAATTTATAAACCTACCCATTTATTTTATACTTCAAACACTTAGTAAACAGAAACATTTGCTTTTTTCCCAATTACATCTGGACTCTCTACCCTTTCAGTTTCTTGATACGCTTCTTAATATAGTCGCCAGCAATCCCATGCTTGCCTAAACCAGTGGCAAATATTTATTTCTTTTCCATTCTTGATCTGTTTTATTTATTTTTAAATACTTTCTTCATCTCTCTATTTTATTCTCTCTTTCTATCTCTTTTTCCCCACATTCTTATTTAATGTTTATAACCTAGAGTTCTGTTATTCACTGTTGTCTTATTCAGGACATAAAACGAAATGTATCTACTACATATGCCTTTCATTAAAATGGGTCATGGAATAATACTCACTCTTGAGATTCAAACTAATGGCTATTTACCAAGCATCTTCACATTTATTTCCTTTATGCTTCTCTTATTTATTTTCACTAAGCGAAATCTGTTGACACTACTAATATAACCATATCCTGTCTTCAACATGTCAACATATTCGATTTAATTTCTCAAAATGGCAGACAGTGCCTTTCAGTATCTCCATGCTTACTTTATCCCACCCATTCCCCTATGATTGTGAAACCAATATATTCCCCTTTTCTTAAAACCCCAGCCCTTCAACATTTCTCATGGCTTTGTGCCTAGGCATTGGCTTTTTATTTTTTTAATATAAGATTGTCTAACATACTAGTTCTCACCTTTGTCTGTAAATTTCTCCCCTCTTTCAAAGTCAACAAAATTTTATTCATATTTTTTATCTAGAGATCTTTGCAGCTTTCTCTTTTCCCAATTGTCTTATGTTCAAACTTTGATTTTATTATTTTTTTTAAATATATTTCTTTATTGATTTCAGAAACGAAGGAAGAGGGAGAGATAGAAACATCAATGATAAGAGAGAATCATTGATTGGCTGCCTCCTGCACACCCCCTACTGGGGATCGAGCCCACAACCCAGACATGTGCCCTTGGCCTGAATCGAACCTAGGACTCTTCAGTCTGCAGGCCGACACTCTATCCACTGAGCCAAACCAGCGAGGGCTCAAACTGTGATATTATCACTGAAAAAAAATAATCCATGAGGAATAGGGACTATATTATACTTAATAACTTTATTTATCAAAGGTATTTTAAATTTTACTACAATAATATTTATTGAAAATGTGTTAAAAATATCCAATGGCTAGTTGATAGGCATAAGTCACACAATATTTTGACTAAGGAAAACATACCCTCACCCACCCACCTGTGGATAATTCCTCTTTAGTGTCTTGTAGGATAGCCTTTAAAATTTTTTATTTATATATAAACTAGAGGCCCGGTGAACAAAAATTTGTGCACTCGGGGGGAGGAGGGGGGTCCCCCAGCCCGGCCTGTGCCCTCTCGCAGTCTGGGACCCCTCGGGAGATAACGACCTGCTGGCTTAGGCCTGCTCCCGGGTGGCAGAGGGCAGGCCCAATCCCTAGGTGCAGCCCCTGGTCAGGCTCAGAGCAGGGCCGATTAGGGAGTTGGGGCGCCGCCCCGTCATGCACAGAGCAGGGCGGATCGGGAGGTTGCAATGCCACCCTCAGTCACGCTCAGGGTAGGGCCGATTGGGGGGTTGGGGCACCGCCCCCTGTCACACTCAAGGCAGGGCCGATGGAGAGGTTATGGCTCTACCCTGTCACACACAGAGCAAGGCCCGTGGAGGGGGGTTGGGGCGCCACCCTCTATCACCCACAGAGCAGGGCCAATCAGGGGGTTGGGGCGC
>NW_005357706.1:44908-74635 GCF_000412655.1 Myotis brandtii | reverse complement strand
TGGCTGCCAGCCGCCATCTTGGCTGACAGTTAATTTGCATAAGGATATGCTGATTAGCCAATGGGAAGGGTAGCGGTCCTACGCTAATTACCATGTTTCTCTTTTATTAGTGTAGATGATAGGATAGAAATGTAAAATTTTGCTAACTTTGAATGTTATATTTGAAATGACTGCAAAGATACAGTATTTTTATCTCCAAATCGTTATATTTTTTTCTTGCTCTCCTTTTATCAACCAAACATAAATTTCACAGTGTTCACGTCCCTGCAGCACTGTGACAATTTGAACAATGATTCAGATTACCATGATTTCCACTGTGGAAATTAAAATTAGAGCTTATTATTCAACATACAGGTAATGAGAACTTTCTAGATGATAGGGGCAGGCCCATCAGTGAACAAGTCATGCTCTTCCTTATTGTGGATTTTGTTAATTATAATCAACCACAGATAATATTTTCTGGTTGGTATTTGAGGTGGAAACACAATTCATTAAACATAAACTTAAAGTCACTCCAAGTATATTTAATAAATTTACAAGCAATGACTAAAACTGGCTTTCTGCAATGCACTAGTGATTTTTTATTTGAGAATAATTAAAGAATGGCTTGCAAATGTACTAGTTGGCAAGAATAATGACAAGGCAAATAGATAAAAATAAACTGTAATGTAAATGAACATGAAAGGTCTTTTTGTTCATTCAGGTCTGTGACAAGTATTCCTTTTCAGTCATTAAAGTTGTTTGCTATATGTAATAAAATTGACAATTGTTTGCTGTATATAATAAAATTGACAGTTGCTAGAGCCCAACATAATATTCTCTCTTTAAATAAGATGTGGAAAGTCTGCCAAATATTTAAAACTTACCATTACCAATGTACATGAGATTTCAGATAGTTAATTTTTAAAAAAAGATTTTTAATTGATTTTTAGAGAGAGAGGAGGGAGAGAGAGGGGGGGGAGGGGAGAGAGAGAGAGAGAGAGAGAGAGAGAGAGAACCATCCATTGGTTGCCTCCTGCACACCCGCCACCAGGAATCAAGCCCATGCCCCTGGCATGTGCCCTGACCAGGAATAAACTGGCAACCCTTTGGTGCACAGGATGATGCCCAACAAACTGAGCCACACCGGCCAGGGCTCAGATAATGAATTTTTAAAAATGTATTGGTAACACTATTGTGGAGAGAGTAGTATGAATATATTGTATTTTTTTACATAATAGCTTGGACAAATAACACTTTATTTTAGGGGGAAAAAACAGAGCAATGTAAAATTATTGTCGGTTTCAAGTTCATTAAAAGGTATATATAAATTAATTTTTTTCTAAAAATATCTATGTAAAATGTACAACATAACAATATCTTGGAAGCTACTTTCACTCAATTTCCATCTGTATCTTTACACCCTTTTGAAAATTCCTTCCCTTTTCCCCTTTAGGTATCCACATTGATTTTTTGTGCTTTCAGCTGGCCAAAGTTGGTCAAAAAGTTCCCAAAGCATCCTTTCCACTTCTCGTCTCTACACAGTTTACTTTTTGAATAATTTAGTCCCTCTGTATCTTAGACTGACTTTTTGACAAATGATAGTAATAAAAGAAAATTGTTTTTATATTGCACTTTATAGGTAGAATACACGAGAGAGAGAGAGAGAGAGAGAGAGAGAGAGAGAACCATCCATTGGTTGCCTCCTGCACACCCGCCACCAGGAATCAAGCCCATGCCCCTGGCATGTGCCCTGACCAGGAATAAACTGGCAACCCTTTGGTGCACAGGATGATGCCCAACAAACTGAGCCACACCGGCCAGGGCTCAGATAATGAATTTTTAAAAATGTATTGGTAACACTATTGTGGAGAGAGTAGTATGAATATATTGTATTTTTTTACATAATAGCTTGGACAAATAACACTTTATTTTAGGGGGAAAAAACAGAGCAATGTAAAATTATTGTCGGTTTCAAGTTCATTAAAAGGTATATATAAATTAATTTTTTTCTAAAAATATCTATGTAAAATGTACAACATAACAATATCTTGGAAGCTACTTTCACTCAATTTCCATCTGTATCTTTACACCCTTTTGAAAATTCCTTCCCTTTTCCCCTTTAGGTATCCACATTGATTTTTTGTGCTTTCAGCTGGCCAAAGTTGGTCAAAAAGTTCCCAAAGCATCCTTTCCACTTCTCGTCTCTACACAGTTTACTTTTTGAATAATTTAGTCCCTCTGTATCTTAGACTGACTTTTTGACAAATGATAGTAATAAAAGAAAATTGTTTTTATATTGCACTTTATAGGTAGAATACACTTCAAACTTGGGGGGAGGGGGAGCTAATCTCTTTAAGGATCAATTGGAATTTAGCACATAATGAAGGGATTGGTTTAGAATACTTAAAAGAGGCACTTAAAGTGAGATTTCATAGAGTGCAACATTCGTTTTGAAGTACTTTGGACTGTATTTTAAATTACATAAATTCACTTTTTCTTGAGAGTACCTCTGGATTAATAAGGAGAGTCCTAGAACACTAATTATACAAATAGTTAGCAATAACCTCAAGAATAAAGTTTATACTCCCAGAATCTTCTCTGAGTACAACAACCAGAACTTGTTACTTGTTAAATTTTTACGTAGGTCACATCATCGCTCATATGTTTTCACTGCTTTCATCTCTCACCATCTTTTCTGCAAAATTTGATAATCAAAATAAGATTGCTTTCTTTTTCCTTTACTTGCTCACTTTCCACTGTACTAAACAGCTATTTTCTTATGTCATGTACATAATTTTGAAGGTACTATATACATGGTAGTTGATTTGTGTAAGTGGTAGATTTACCAGAGTCTATTCTAGAACCCTTATCTGTATCTTTTGATTGATGAATGAAAAGATTGGGAGCCCTATCCCTTTGGCAACAAGCACCCAGAGTGGAGCTTCTACCAAGAAGACCTAAGAATGAAATCCTGCCATTTGTGGAAAAATGGATGTATCTAGAGAGGGTATTATGCTAAGTGAAATAAATCAAGCAGAGAAAGACAAACACCATATAGTTTGACTTAAATGTGGAATGTAAAACAAACAAACATAAAAAACAAAAATACACACAGAGAGAAACAGAGACCAAAGGGATAGTTCCCAAATAGGAAAGGGTGGGGCAATGGGTGTAAAGGTGAAGGGGAATATAGTCAATACTATTGTGATAAGCTTACATGGTGATAGATGCTTACTAGAATTAGTGGGGTGAACAATAGCAAGGTATAAAAATGTTGCATTACTATATTGTACATCTTAAAGTAATATAACCAATATATTTAAATTAAAAATAAATTTTATAAAATAAAAAAATAGGGATAGGAGAGGGAGCAGGTCATAGCTTAAGACAGCGGTTCTCAACCTGTGGGTCGCCAACCTGTGGGTTTCAACCCCTTTGGGGGTTGAACAACCCTTTCACAGGGGTCACCTAAGACCATTGGAAAACACATATATAATTACATATTGTTTTTGTGATTAATCACTATGCTTTAATTATGTTCAATTTGTAACAATGAAAATGCATCCTGCATATCAGATACATTACGATTCATAACAGTAGCAAAATTACAGTTATGAAGTAGCAACGAAAATAATTTTATGGTTGAGGGTCACCACAGCATGAGGAACTGTATTAAAGGGTCGCGGCATTAGGAAGGTTGAGAACCACTGTTTATATATGTGTTTTCCGATGGTCTTAGGCGACCCCTGTGAAAGGGTTGTTCGACCCCAAAGGGGTCGCGACCCACAGGTTGGCGACCCACATGTTGAGAACCGCTGGCTTACGAGCTACAGAAATTTTCTGTAATTACCTATATGTGGTAAAATTTTTTAGTAAATGCTTCTTCATTGTTTTCTATGTCCTTAGTACAATTTCCAGAGATTTTTGAATTTTAAAATAGTTTTCCCCAGTTATTTATGGTGTGTATTAATTTTGAAGTGCTATTATAACAAATAACCACACCGTGAGAGGCATAAAACAATAGAAATGCATTCTTACACAGTTTTAGAGGCCAGAAATATGGAATTAAGGTGTCGAATGGGCCATGGTCTCTCTGGCGGCTCTACAGGAGAATTCTTCCTTATCTCTTTCAGCTTCTGGTGGCTCTTGGCATTCCTGGCTTGAGGCAGCATAACTCCAATCATTGCCCATGTCTTACCTTGACTAATTTCTCTGTGTTTCTGTATGTGTCCTCTCTTCTTCTAAGAAGGCCACCAATCACTGGACTTGGGCTCACCGTAAATCCAGGATGATCTCATCTCAAGATTCTTACCTTGATTCCATCTTCAAAGGCACTTGTTTCAAAGGAGATCACATTCTGATGTTTTGCGTGGACATGGACTTTGGGAAATAACATCTTGCCATTTGTGGCAAGATTTAACCCACTGCAGGTTGTTTTACTGAGAAACAGGTCTGTGGAGCAACTCAGGCTCCTGTTCCAGAACCAGGAGTCCTACCTCTCCTCTTTTCAGCTTTATTGGGGTATACTTAATATATAAAAACTGTACACGTGTAAGATAGACATTTTGATGAATTTGGGCAACTGCATACACTGGAGTAGCATCACCACTATCAAAATAATAAACATACCTATCATCTCTAAAATATTTCTTATATCCTGTGTGTATGTTATAATGAGATCTACCCTCTTCACAAACTTTTAGGTACAAAACACCCTATTGTTAACTATACACTATGTTGTACAGAAAATATCTAGAACTTATTCATCTAATATAACTGTAGTATTATACCCATTAAACAGCTACTCATTTCTCCCTGTTTCTATACCCTGGCAACCACCATTCTATTCTCTGCTTCTAGGAGTTTGAATATTTTAGATTCGACATATAAGTGAGACCATTTGTTATCTGTCCTCTGTAACTGACTTGTTTCACTTATCATAATGTAATTCAGGTCCATCTATTTTGTTACAAGTAGTGGGATTTTTTTTTCATTTTTAAGGCTGAATAATATTCCATTGTATGTATATACTTCAGTTTCTTGATCTATTTGGATTATTTCCACAGCTTAGCTATTCTGAGTAATGCTGCTTAATTGCTTCTTGACTGCAAATTGCATAAGAGAATTATCAATGTGCTCTCTTATTTCTTAGAAATATTCATGTCCTGATTGATTTCCCAATTATATCATAATAAACTTTGTCAGAATATCAAATATTACATGCTACCATTTCTCATTTTTATTACTTGAAATGTTTGGTTTTCTTTATGACTTTCTCTTTTCTATTTTGAGATCGGTAAATTGAAGAAACTATTTTCTTTTTAGCTTTTGCACTTTATCATTTAAAACACATAAACCACATAAAATTTGTGTGTAGTGCTTTCTTCCAGGATACTTTTGGGAGAGAGAAAAATGAAATTATAACCAGAAGAGCTGCCCCTCCATAAGTTATGCACTGCTTGCCTGGAACAATCAATCAAATATACTAATTAATAGTCATCCTCTACTGTAGTATTGGGAGTCTCAATGCAGAAGAATTTCTCTGTATGCTGACCTTGAGAATTTGGACACACTGGTAATAGTATTTCAGGATCATTTGGTGAGACAAAAGCTCATCTTAAATTCAAATTCTATGAACAGAAAGGAAGATCATTTTCTTTAAGATGCTGACTCTGAAATGGTGAATGTCCTACTTCAAATCAGATCATTTTAAATATAATTTTCATGAAAAACAAGAAGCATAATATGGAGGGAGGGGTTAATGTAAACACTAAACAGCCTCTAGGTCTCTGAGCAGGACTGAAAACAGCAGAATATAGTTTAACATGTTTGGTAAGCTTTAAAATATGATAATCCATTATATATAGACATCTATAAAGTAAAAAAAAAATGCAGTGGGTTCTCTGTGTTTGGCGTAAAAGATGTTAGGGAAGAGGGTGATGATCCAGAAAGGGCAGATGTGAGTATGAGACAAGTTGTACAAGACCTTGAAATGCAGGCTAAGGAGCTTAGGCAGAAGTACTAAGTAGAAAAGAGATATAGCAGCAGGAGTTTGCTCTGCTTCACTTACATTAGATTTTAAATGTATTTTTTTTACCACATATACACAAAACTTCCTTAATAAACAGATGACCAAAGCAGAAACAGGACTCAGGGTCCCATGACTTTGAACTTGGTTCCTCCATCCTGTCTGCCCAATGCTGAAATTCCTCCAGAGAATCATGAGCGTCTCAGGATGCAGGAACATTCCGTCTTACATCATAAACCATTCAAAATCTGGATCCCAAAACCAGGCTTGTCCATTGCTACGTTGTTTCCTAGGTTTTGCTTTCCCAGGAGAGATGTTAAAAATGGAAGACAATAAATTAACCTCATGGATAAGTTAAAAACACGCACACAAATCCCTTGGGATTTTCTTCATCCAGATTAAGTCATAATTATTGGGAATATTTGGGGAGAGAACTTGTGCCAACCCTGTAACTGGTTTGGCTTTCCTTCTCTTGTGTTCTCCTAGGTCCCTCTACTGGCTTGTATCGCAGCACTAATGGCACGGCTGTGGAGTTTTTTATAATTCGCCTGCCACCCTTTTAAAGGCTAAGCCTCTTAACAGGAGCGGTGCCTTACTTTTTATTTATCTAGCACTCACACGGCGCTTGATATGGATAGGCCCTGAATGTCTATTTTGTTAATAACATTAGTAAGACATGCACTTTGTGTACTGAGTTTTTCAGGAAATTCGTACATTTCTTTTAAATCACCGATGCCTGGAAGGCACTTGACTATTTACTGAAACTATTCTTTCCCCGAAGACATATCAAAAAACCACAGGGTTATTTTATCTTGCTTTTGGATTAGAAGCTGTAGCACCCGAGGCAAGACCTATAAAAGCAGGCAGCAAAACGGGTTTCCAACAAAATCCACTAGGGTCTTCACAGGGTAATCATCCATCTTCACACGTGTTTGAATTTCTCATTGTTGATTTTTAACACTGACTCATCTTAAGATGGTAGCCAATGAGAGCTCTCTCTCTACATATAGATATAGAGATTGGAGATGATAGAGACAGAGATAGATGATAGATATACTTCTATACAGGCACACATATATAGAGATAGGTATCTCCTATTTCCTATTGGTGCTATTTTCTGGGTAACCCTGAGTGATACACTAGCAGAGCAATTGCACTGTTGCTAACTGGTTGTTTGATTCAGGTGCAAACCTCTATCGTGTCAAAGGGAGAATTGTGCACTTTTAGAAATCCAGGTAGAGAGTGACCTTGACATGCAGAACACTCATCTTCCATCTGTGGATTAGCGATCGTCCCTCTGTTCATCCCCTCTTAATGCTGCCTCTTATTCTCACTTGACAGGAAATGGCAGTTGGCATTGCTCCACAGCTTCTTCTCAGCAGAACATTAGAGGATAGTCGGGGGATTTTTGTAGGCTCCATATGTGAAAATTTAAGAAACACTCATTGAACTGTTTCTTTTTTTAGCACTTAACCTTGAGAATTCATTTCCACTTTTCAGCTGAAAAGGAAGAGATAAAACTACTTCTAAAACTTATACATTCTTTCTAGCTATTACAAAATGCAGCTTTTGGGCTTGAGCAAGAGAAAAGATTTGGTTCCTCCTGCAGATGACACCCTTAAATTAAGTATTACTGGAGTAGGAGGACGAGACAGTGTTAGAGTGTCACACATGCTTAAATTCCTCTATGACACCCTTAAATTAAGTATTACTGGAGTAGGAGGAAGCGACAGTTTAGAGTGTCACACATGCTTAAATTCCTCTTCTTTTTTTTGATTTTTAAAATATATTTTTTATTGATTTCAGAGAGGAATGGAGAGGGAGAGATAGAAAATATCAGTGATGAGAAAGAAGTCATTGACCAGCTTCCTCTTCTTTTGAGCATAGCCAGGCTACCTGCAAGGATGTTAAGATTGGCACACAGTGAGTTTGGGATTGAGAATGAATCTGGGGGAAATCCACAGTTGCAGGTGCAAGAACAAAGCCTAATTTGGTGGGATAACCATAGCCAAACAGGAAGTGAAAGTGAGAATGAAGCACTTGCTCTCAGGATACAAGGTGTTAGAGCATGAGTCAGCAAAAACAAAAGTGCTTCAGACATCATCCTTCCCTGCAAGACTAAGATCGTAGTTTATTCACCCAGCTGCTAGCACAGTTACTGGTACATGGAAAAGGCTTAGAAACTTATAAGGGGGATTACTGCATGAATGCATACATTGATGTGCAAATGAATAAATGCATGAATTTATTCATGCATGAATGAGTTCATAAGTGAAAGAATAATTAAAAGTTTAAGACAAGGCGCTCTTGACATAATCAAATTTGATCAGCATTCCTAAAGGGAGTCTGGTGAGCATAAGAAAAAGCTTTTCGATATCTGAAAAGAAATGAAGAGCTTCACAATTTCCTACTAGCAAAATTTTGATCACAGGGAAAGAGCAGAATCAAATGGCAAAATCAGTAGTAATGATTTAGTTGTTAATATTAGCATGTTTGATTGGCGTCTAGTAAAAACCTCCTGTCCAGGGTAGAGACGGATGCTAAACACTGGGAGAGACTTCACTTGAGTAAGTACGCAATGATTTCAGGAGTCAGAACTCAGTTGCTGACAGCTCCTGCTTTTTCTTTTCTACACAACCATACAATCAACAACCAGTTTCCTAGTACAGAGTTATATTTATTTTGAGTGACTTTTGAAGGGTTGGAATGAATGTTTAAAAATTGTAGTTCAGAGTAGAAGCCATATTTTCTTTAGGACATGGCTAAATAAATAATAGAACATCTGGGTAATGAAATGCTATTTTAAAATGCATATAAAGAGTTCATAGTAAATGCTTCACCATAAAGTTAAATTTTATAAAAGTTTATAAAATTGTTAATGCACTGTAATTTGAGCCATCTCTCAAGAAAGCATTACCAATGTCAAGCAATGAATTTTAAATGTGATTGCTTCTTGCTAATGAATCCCTGAATGATTTATTCTATTACTTATAGTTTTCCAGTATTATCCAAATGGTCTATAATAAGCACATATTAATATTGGAATGAAGAAATTACTATAGTCATTCATTTCCATTTGAAAAACATTGTGTGTGGTTCTGTTCAGTTATTATTAATAAATTAATGTTGAATCCACAAATCCAAGATTTTGCTTTAAAATCTTTAACAATATCTTAGGAACTTTTTAAATGTGTGTGCAATTGTGAGATTGTGTGTGTCTTTGAGTATTCATTTAGTTAGTTTATAAAGGAATTAACTGCATCACCATGATGCCATGGTATTGGTTTTGGCCTTAGTAAGCTTTCTGTGTCAAAAACAGAAACTAGGATCTTGGGGGAAAAAAGAGTCATAAAGTAAGTGCTTGATAGATATTTGTAAATAAAGGAAAGAAGGAAAGGAAGATCAAGGTAAGGAGGGTAAATGATTGAGAGGAATATACAATGTTTTAGAAATATTTTGATAGATGATTCCTGAATTTTGTATTGTTATGCAAGATATAAAAATTGAACAAAGGTGTTCTCCCTAATAAATGTGTTTTATTGGAATTTTAAGGGATACAGGTTAGGTACAACAAGGAGAATAAAGTACCTGGACAAGTCACTATATCGCCATGTAATTTTTGTCAATTCATTTTTACTTTCTTAACCTTAGAGTTCTCGTTAAGTGTAATGCTGGCAATTAACCAAAGAACCTCTAAATTCTATCTTCCATTTGGACCTGGTGTTTCATTTATTTATTTGACTTTGTGGCATATTTATGGCTAGCAGATTTTTCAAAGAACAGTGCAGATATTCTAAAAAATGAGGTTTCCAATTTATTTAATTTGATGAGAAGCCTAAAATGTAATAAAATTATATTTAACAAATGAATTTTTTGAAAAGGAAAATAATTTCTGATATAAATTCTGGAAAGTTTTATCACTATCCCATATGATTTATTGTTTTCTGTATTATTGTACAAGTTTTGGAAGAGGAAGAGAGTTAAAATCCTAAGTTTCATTATTTTAGGTTCTTTGTATATATTAAAACATTTATTTATCTACTATTAAATATAATTATATACACATACACATGTGCATATATAAATTTAAAGTCCTATAGAAAGAAATTAAGGCTCAAAAAGATTAACTATCTGACAGAATCATGATTGAAAGAGAGAGATTCCTGATCCCTAGACATAAATATCCCTTATAATTCAAAAATATTTAGTAGTAATTACATAAATAAAACTAAACATGCTCTACTTGGTTTTTCTCAGTGGTTTCAGCACCAGCCAAGGGACCAAGGGATAACATGTTTGATTCATGGTCAAGGGCATGTACCTGGGTTGCAGGATCCTCACCCCAGTCAGGGTGCCTGCAGGAGGATAACCGATCAATGTTTCTCTCTCTCTCTCTCTCTCTCTCTCTCTCTCTCTCCCCTACTTTTGCTTCTTCCCTTCCACTCTCTCTAAGAAAATTGATGAGAAAAAGATTCTCTGGTGAGGATTAACAACAACAATAACAAAATGATAAACAAATAAATAAATATAAAAAATAAAACTAAACAGTATGGAAGGGAATGAGTTAGGACAGGATGAAAAGAGGTAAACTTGGCAGGTGTGGAATAAATTAAAATTTATTAGAATGGGTTAAGTATAAGATGTTTTATGGGGTTTTTTTTTCCATCTTTGCATGTAAAATGGACCTCTGCCCAAGTAGCTGCTAAAGCATATAATGACCATTAGGGATCCTTTTCTCTGGCCTGCTGCAATGGTTACAATTAGAAATATTGAGATAAGTCAAAATTATTTCTTATTTTTACTATTCTTTATGAGTTTTAATTTCTTCACCTGTTAGTTTTAACCCTCGCATGTTGCCACTTCCTCATTGAACAATAGGTCAATGACCTACTAATGCCACTGCTGGTTCCTGTTCATCCCTCTAAGCAAAGTTCAGATTCTCCAAATTGAGACAATCACTCTGGAGCCCCCTAATAGAAAGCATTGGAAAGTAATTGAAGATTAATGAAAGAGATGATGACTTTCTAGACTAGAATTTCTACTACATCTGTTATTAAACTTGTATTCTTTAGTGATTGATGGACCTCTTTTGTGTTTGCTTTTATCTTCTTAAAAACAGGGGTGCTAGAAGAACCATACTATAAGGTTGTCCTAAAGATAAACTAAATTATTACATTGAGATGTTGAGAATATTGCATAATGTCCTATAACACATAATTATAAGTCTCTCTCTCTCTCTCTGTCTCTCTCTCTCTCTTAATGAGTGCTCTCTGATATTTTTTCTTCCATTTATCCAATTCCACATTTCAAGGTAGATTCACTCAAAAAAATATTTATGCACTTGATATGTGCCAGACATTTTTCTTGTTTGAAGAGATTCAAAAGTGAACAAACAGACCAAGTGCCTGCCCCATCGAGCCTCACATCCTGTGTGAGTGTGTGTGTGTGTGTGTGTGTGTGTGTGTGTGGTGACTGCCACAGCAGCCAAAATAAACTATGAAATCAGTAAGCAACATAAATGTTCCATGTGTTCCATGGCAGTAGCTGTAATCAAGGAAGGTTATAATTCCATAGTGGGGGAGGCAAACCCACTTCGTGAAGATAGTAGCTGAGCTGAGATTCAATTAAAAGAGGAAGAGATATATTTCACCTAAAAAAAAGCAGAAAATGAAGCAATTCAAGAAAGAAGAACAAATTAAGTTGGGAAATATCTTGCAATATTCAAGGGACAGAAGAGTAATGAGTGAAGTTTAAGTATACTAGTAGTAAGTTAGGAGCCTGTCATTGGAGTGGTGGGGACCGCATAGTTTGAGAGGACATTGGAGAATAAATCAAGGGCCAAAGCATATAAGGTCTTATTTACCATGTAAATGAGTTGGACTTCATTTTAGAGTAACAAAAAAGGAGTTTAATTTTTTTATGATGTGGTCTGATTCAGGAAAGGGTACCTACAAATGTTGAATAGAAAATAAATTTCAATAACAGCTGGATTTGAGAGTTAAAAGGGTACAGAGGCAAATACAGCAATTTCAGTGATGGATAACAGAGCCCTGACCAGGGAGTGATGAAGGGGAGCAGATGGCATGCTAGATGGCAGGTGTGGGTCAGGACTGATGACCCAAGGTATTGTTCACGTTTTTAAATAGTAGGTTACTACAGAATTGTGGTTTGCTGATAAATACAATAAAACAGAGAAAAAATGATGATGCAGAAGAGGAATCCTTTAACTAAAGGCATCAATCTGATTTCTGTCCTTTATGACCACAACGCAGCCACCACTTGCCTGGGGCTGAAGATGTGGTTAATGAGAATTTTATCAAAGCACAACACAACCATTGCCCCAGAATAGAAATGAGAGTCACCCAGGGGGCAGAAACTGAGTGTGAGGCTCAAGGATGACAGAAGAAAGAGTGAAACAAAATCATGTCAAAAAAATAAGTGGCTCATACCTCAACTTCTCCCCATTCTCTCTTAGAATTATGACACCCATATCAGCCCCCTCTAATTGAGTCACATTAACAAAATGACTATTTATAATTAGTCCAGGAAGAAAAATTCAGCATTTTCCCTTAGGCAAGGAGCTTCTACCCACCGCACTAAAATTTACCTCTGCCCGGAGGCCTGTGCACCACTGCCTCCTTTGCTCCCTTAAAGAAAGAAGATAAGACATTCTTCATTCTTCACCATAATGCACATTTAGTAGGAGCTCTCTAAGTCAACTTTGCTTGACCAACTGAGAATTAACACTTGAAGAAAGAGATAAAGAAAAAGTACTTCCCAATTTCTCATTGTTTCATAATTATGAGCTGAAATCAGATGAAGACATGAGTTAAATCAATTTTCAGTGGGAGGCCCAGCAAACTGAAATACAGCTAATTCAACTGTGACAGGAACAGGCTCTGTTCATTCTACTGATTTGAAGTCCACTTAGATGAAAGACTGTGGAGCACACAGATGTGGCTAAGAGCAACATCCAAATTGGTCTGTGGTCACATCATTCCAATATGAGCTTCTCAAGGAGTATAGATGGGGCCCCACGGCATAAGGCATTCCTTTCATGTCACATGCCCATAAAATATTATGTGAAGTGTGTGACATGCTAGAATGAAGCAAAGAAAAGTTGCCTACAATAGCTTTAGAACATTAATATATCACTTTAGCTGTTTCCATATTCACATTATTTTATTTTCTGATGTGTGAGGCCCATCACTCAAGACTAATCACCACGACTGGTGATTTGCCCTCCAATGTCCTCGGACCATGAGCTATTTTATGTATCTAATTCAATAAAACCACCTTCAGCTTCTGGATGAATGATTACATTGCAAAATGAATTATTCTTAAACATTTGCCAAACCAGCAGTTCCTATTGGCATCCGTGACTGCATTAGGGAAGCTGATGTAGCATGGAAACAGTTCAGAAAAGAGAAATGACTGGAAATAGGTGGACTCATTGTCTACAGAGCAGGTGGTTCTTCCCTCTCCCTCACCAGGTACTGTGCTTTCCTGATTGCACCAAGAAAATGGTTTGAAGTTATTTGAAAGCCACAAAAACAAATGCCCCTGTGGTAGCCCTAGCTTGGTTTCCCGGTAGTACCCGAGCCCCTCACGCTCTGGTAGTCTCCCCCAGGCATGTCTTCCAAAGCCATGCAGCTTTTGTGGCAGCCACATGGGTTCCTCTGAGCCAGTTATGGTCAATGACATATAAAAAGATGGTGGCGGTTTTCTGGGAAAAGGTTTAGCTTTCTGACAAGAGAGAGAAACTCTTATCCAGGTTTTCTGTTATATTGTAAGTGATTCAACAATTTTATTAGGAAAACTCATGATTCACCCAGGATTATCTGAGATCCTATCAACAACTAAATTGTTTTATCTAATAGAAAAAAAAAAAGGTTTTTCAAAGTCAGGAAGACTTAAGGTAAACCTCAGCTATGCCTAAGCTCTTCAATTTTAAACAGCTTTCTTAAGCATTGTATGTCTCAATTTTCTTACCTCTAAGGCATAATTTTCCCCATTGAGGTTCATATTGGTTTTATTTTTTAACATATTAATAAAATAAGTTGCATTATACATTTCCAAAATTTGAGCCAACATCAAATTTTTAAATGAATTCTTACTTGTTTAGAATGTGTTATTTACTAATATGTTCATGTAATCAGTTGGCTAGTATTTAATAATAATATTTTCATCTATAAATGATGTGTTATTTTTGTCTAATTTTGTTTTGGAATTAGGACACACATCAGGAAATTTTGTTTTACATTGTTTCATATGATCTGAGAAAACTTAAAGAACCTAGAAATTCTCATTTTCTTCAAGACATAAAAGACATAAAAATGGTTAATAAAATCATCTGGGCCTAGTATTAGGTGGAAGGTAAATATTTGACAACTTTTATATGCCCTTCCCCATGGTTAATGACATATTCATATTCTTCATCTCTCCTTGTGACCACTTTTGCCATTTAAATTATCCATCTCTTCTCAACTTGAGAAAATTGCAAAGATTTGAAATTGTACATTGAATTATCTGGTATATATCAGATACTTTTGCATTTGATTTTGTAATTTTTTCATATTTGAAATGTTTATTACTTATCTCTTTTACTTTAAACTGAGCAAAATTGTGGTGTGACTTATATGTAACTAGAGGCCCAGTGCACAAAATTCGTGCACAGGGGAGGGGTGGTCCCTCAGCCCGGCCTGCAACAATGCCAATATCTCTCGCCCTGGCCTCTGGCCAGAGGCCCCTCCCCTCCCCCGTGCAGCCGGGGCACAGACACTGGGCTCATGTCACTGGGCAAGATGCTAACCCAGTATTCTGCGCCCAGGCCTCTGGCCAGAGGCAACTCCCCTCCCTCCGTGCAACCAAGGAGCAAACACTGAGCTCGTGTTGCTGGGGCGATGCCGCCAGCAACCTGCCCCAGCTGCTATGGGCACCACCATCTTTGTTGTGGAGTGATGGTTAATTTGCATATTACTCTTTTATTAGATAGGATAATTTATTTAAAGATAAATTTTTAATTTTATGTTATTTAGTTTGTTGTGTATTTTTTTCTATCCCATTATAAATGATGACACTGGCACGCAGTAGGTTAAACAACATTTCTAATGTCATACTCTCAATGGGATCTTTTTTTTAAAGTCTTTATTGTTGAAAGTATTACATAGATACTTCCCCCCCCCCATTAACCTCTTCTAGCCCGCTCCCATCCCCTCCCCAGGCCATCCCCACCTCATTATCTGTGACTACAAGTTATGCATATATGCATATAAGTTTATCTGTTGATATCTTCCCACCCAGCATAATACTCTCCAGGTCCATCCATGCTGTTTCAAATTGGAAGAGTTCTTCCTTTTTTATGCTCCATAGTATTCCATTGTGTAGATGTACCATAGTTTTATTTATCCACTCATCTGCTGATGGGCACTTAGGCTGTTTCCAAATCTTAGCTATTGTAAATTGTGCTGCTGTGAACATAGGGGTGCATATATTCTTTCAAACGAGTATTTTCTTTTCTTTTTTAATGAACCTTTCTTCTTACTTTATTTTTATTTATTTGGTTCAAATGTTTACTTTGCTTATTTTGAGTGCAAAAACTCACTACCCAAAAGTTATTCACCATTTTATCCCTTTGACTTCCTCTACTGTAGTTATTATAAACACAATATATTCAACTTCAACTGCCTTCACCTAGATATAATTCTGGCCAGTGATTGTCATGAATTTTCAGTACTTTTCTCAGGTTCCTGCTTTTTTCCCCCACATTAATATAATATTATAGTTGGAAATGCCATAGCAATGGATCTTGAGAAAAGAAGTCAAATTATCAAAATGAATTAACATCACAATAGAGACACACACATAGATAGAGAGTAGGCTGACAGCTGTCTGGGTAGGAGGTAGGGGAGTTCTGATATAGCAAAAAAGAAAAGAAAAAAAAAACCTCATGGATGCAGGCAGCAGTATGGTGATTGCCAGGGGGGAGAGGGCGGGGAGAGGTGGAGGAGGGTATGGAGGGATGAATGGTGATGGACAGAGTCTTGAATTGTGGTGGTGAACACACAATAAGGTCTACAGATGATGTGTTGTAGAATTGTGTAACTAAAATATGTATAATTTTGTTAACCAGTGTCATCACAATAAATTCAATAAAAAAGGGAAAAAATAAACAATGATTTTAAAAAAAAGAATGGCAAGAAAATTTAAGAGCTTTGATATACAAGGTGGGGCAAAATAGGTTTACAGCTATTAGTATAGAAAACAATACAATAATTAATAAATAATAATGCAAGAATAAACTCTATATTTTGTGTACTCACAACTTTATACCTACTTTTGCCCCACCCTATATAATGATGGTATGACTGGACTGTCAGAAAGGCCTGAGTAGCTTAATCCTAATAATTTATTGGGTAAAATCAATAAATCCTTTATTTATTTAAGCTGATGTTGGTTGTATTTTCTTTAGCTTTCTGCTGAACACATTTCTGACTTATAATTTCTATTGTTTCTTTTTCTAATGTATGTTTAAATTATATATGATTACCTTTGGATATATATATATATATTGGATACTGTTTATTCTAAATAGTCTGAGATGTTTGTTTTATTTATCTTTATTGTTGAAAGTATTACAGATGTCCCCTTTTTTCCCCCATTGATTCCCTCCACGTCACCCTCCACCCAGGACTTCACTGCACTGTTGTCTGTGTCCATGGGTTATACATATATGTTTATAAGTTTTTTGTTAATTTCTCCCCACATGCCACACCCCAATCCCTTCCTTCCCTCTAAGATAAGACAGTCTGTTACATGCTTCTATGTCTCTGGATCTTTTGTTCGTTGGTTGATTTTGTTCATTAGATTCCACATTTGAGTGAGATCATGGAATGTTTTACTTTTGTTGTTGTTTTCTCTTTTTACCCCTAAGCTGATTTTTGATGTTTACTTTTATTAATTTCTTGACATTTCTTTTTATTTTCTAGAGAGTTAGATTTTTTTCGAATTATATTTATTGGGGTGACATTGGTTAATGAAATTATATAAGTTTCAAGTGTACAATTCTATAATACATCATCTGTATATCATTTTTGTGTTCACCACCCAAAGTCAAGTTTCCTTCTGTCACCATGACCCCCTTTACACTTTACTACCTCTTCACCACCTTTCCCCTCTGGTAACCACCATAATTTTGTCTATATCTATGAGTTTTTGTTTGTATGTATGTCCTGTATATTGATTTGTTGTTTTCAGTTTTTTATCCCACATATGAGTAAAATCATGTGATTGTTTTCTATCTGACTTATTTCCCTTAGCATTATATGCTCAGGATCTAGCCATGTTATCACAAATGGCAGTATTTCATCTGTTCTTATGGCTGAGTAGTATTTCATTGTACATATGTACTACATCTTTATTCAACTACAGAAGGAAACTTTGGTTGTTTACATGTCTTGGCCAAGGTGAATAATGCTACAATGAACATAGTGGTGCATATATCCTTACGGAGACTTAGATTTACATTTTGTATATGCTCTTCTGCTTCAGAATACATAATAATATTGTCTCTGCACTTCCTTTCTGTCCAATATCTCGAGTCCATTCCAATTAGTAATACATATTCATTACTTCTTAAACTTCCCCTTTAAATATTACCAATATGATAAAATCAATTAACTACCTGTTTTGGCTTATTCAAATTATCAGAATTTTTTGATACATTTTCCACTTCCTTCATGAAACCTTATCTTTACTTGAACATCAGGACATCAGTACCTCTTGTTCTTTTAAGGTTGTCTCTCTTTTTCTGTTTTTTCCTCATCTGCTTAACTATTAAATGTTGGAATACACAAGAGTTTAGTCTTTACACATATCACTATACTTACTTTCTATATTATATGTTTTAGATCCATGATTTTAAGTACCACTTATATGCTGACAACTCATAAATGTATTTTTCCCTTGACATTCACATTTGTATATCTGTTTTCCTGTTTGGCATCTGCATCTAGATATCTAATAGATATCTCAGAATATATATATATGTTTACTTATATATGGATTCGTGCACATTGAAAGGAAATTAATTAGGAGGTGGCTGGCAGGGCAGGACTGGGTGAGATGAGCTGGACTCTCCCTGAAGCCAACCTCCTTTCGTCCCTCCCCGGCCGACCACACCTGGGGCAGCTCAAAGGGAGTCTGCAGAGTGAGTGGGGTCCCTCAGGCAGGTGGGGTCTCTTGGCCTGGCCTGCAGGGATCAGGCTGAAACCAGCAGTCTGACATCCTCCAAGGGGTTCCGGAGTGCAAGAGGGCACTCTGCAAAGTTGCTGTCACTCGGCAACTTCTGTGTTGAGCATCTGCCCCCTGGTGGTCAGTGCTCATCATACATACCGGCCGGTCGGCTGGTCACTGGTTGCTTAGCCTTTTATATATATAGGTGATTTCCTCTTCCTAAGCACTCCTCCTCCTACAGGTTTGCCTATCTCCATGACAATTCATTATTTCAGTTATTCAAGTCACAAAATCTGACATCATTCTTAACTTTTCTTATTCTCTCACTGCTATTAGCAAATCCTATCAGTCTACTTATCAGCAAAGTTTTACTCTACTGTTATTACTTTTCCTTGAGTATTTAAAAAATCTTGAATTATTTTAAGGTAATTAAATTTTAAACATTCCTTGCATATTAGGAAAATCTGTTCACACACTTTTTATATAAAGCTCTGTAAACTTGCTGTTAATCAATTTTGATTTGTGTTAATCACACCAGATTCTATAGCTAGGTGATTGAAGTCCTTTTGAGCTGAGACCTGAATAATGATGGAATCCAGGTTACAAAAGAGTGGGGAAAAAACATTTGAGGCAAAGGAACAATAAATGAAACATTTCTTGGTTGAGAATCAATTTAGCAAATTGTATAGACTGGAAGCAGTCCACTTTTACTACAGTGCAATAAAGGAAGGCAGAGTGTAAAGAGATGATATCTATAATTTAAAACCTGTGGATCATAAAATGGAGTTTGTACAATATTTTCACTGGGTAAAGAATTCTGGGTTGACAGATTTTATTGTTGTTATTCTTGATTGTCTCTGTCAAGATTTTTAAAAGTTCAGATCACAGCCTTCTGGCTTGTATTGTATTGCTTGTATTGCTTTTAGACATCTGAAGAATTATTGCCCTTATTCATCATGAATATGCCTGTTTCTCAGGCTGATTTAATAATTTTATTTTTATCACTAATTTTAAGAAATGTTATCTCAATATACCTTGATGCAATTTTACTTATGTCTTTGCTTTGAATTCATTGAGCTTCTTGGATTGTAGGTTTAGAGTTCGCTTCAAATTTGGAAGATACTTGACAATTTTTTTCTATCCTATCCTCTCTCCCTTTTATGGGACTCTATTTATTTACACATGTACTAAATTTTATTATACAAGTAAGATTGCTGTGTTTATTTTATTCTTTACTCTTTCTTATCTATTCAATTTTGAATAGTTTCTATTTACTAATCTTCCTATTTTTTCTGTAGCATGTAATCTCTCGTTAATCCCATAGAGCAGTGATGGTGAACCTTTGAGCTCAGCGTGTCAGCATTTTGAAAAACCCTAACTTAACTCTGGTGCCGTGTCACATATAGAAATTTTTTGATATTTGCAACCATAATAAAAAAAGACTTATATTTTTGATATTTATTTTATATATTTAAATGCCATTTAACAAAGAAAAATCAACCAAAAAATGAGTTCGTGTGTCACCTCTGACACGCGTGTCATAGGTTCGCCATAACTGCCATAGAGTGTATTTGTCATTTCTGACATTGTAATTTACATTTCTCAGAAGTTGGATGTAGTTCTCTTTATACTTTTCATATATCTTATCATGCATCCGCTTTACTGTAATTTCTTGAACTATATAAAGTATATTTATGCTCAATTTTTTTATTATTCTTATCTACCAGTTCTATCATCTAAGTCATTTTAGGTTTTCAATATTATCAATTAACTTTACTATTTATTATGCCACATATTTTTCTACTTCTTTGTTTGCTTGGCAATTTTGTATTGGTTACCTGCATTAGTTTTCTACACTAGCTATAACAAAGTTACACAAATTAAGTGGCTTAAAACAACAGAAATTTATTCACTACAGTTCTAGAAGCTAGAAGTCTAAAATCACGGTGTTGGCAGACTCATGCTTCTTCCAAAGTCTCTAGAGGAATATTCTTCCTTGCTTCTCCCAGCTTCTGGTGGCACCAGGTATTCCGTGGCTTGTGACTATGGTCTGCACATGGTCATATTTTTTGTTTTATGTCTCTGTGCCTAAATTTCCCTTATCTTTAAGAATGTCAGTCATTGCATTAGGGTCCAAGTAAGGGGCCTCATTTTAATTTCATTACATCCATAAAGAGTTTATTTCCAAATAAGTTTACACTGACAGGTATTGAAGTTGGTGCTTCAATGTATCTCTTGGGGAGAGATGGTTCACTGCATAAGAATGTCAGAAATTGTGAATTTTACACTTTGGGTACAATTTTTTTTTGGCCTTCCTTTAAATGTTTTGAGGTTTATGCTGAGATGTAAAATTATTTGATCCTGAAAAGCCTGCTTTTAAGCTTTGTTAAGTGGGCCCAGAGCAGCCTCCAGTCTAGGAATAATTTGACCTGAAAACTGAGGCAATAGCTTTCTGAGCGCTGTATTTGATATGAACTTTGAGGCTTTCTACTCTGACTGTAAACATGAACCAGCCTTACAGAAGCTCCAGGGTCTGTTTCACCTGATTTTTTCTGGTGGTTCTTGCTCCACATCAGTAATTTCCTCACACATATGTGCTAAGAATTCAGATGAAGACTCAAAAGGAATTTTCTTCCACTGTTCTGGAGCTTTCTGTGTAGCTCTTTCCTCTCTAATGTTCTGTCTTATAATGTTGACTGTTTTTTAAAAAAACACATTTTTATTGATTTCAGAGAGGAAGGGAGAGGGAGAGAGATAGAAACATCAATGACGAGAGAAACATCGATTTGCTGCCTCCTGCACGCCCTCTACTGGGGATCAAGCCCGCAATACTGGGCATATGACTTCTACCAGAATCGAACCTGGGACCTTTCAGTCCACAGGCTGATGCTCTACTCATTGAGCCAAACAGGCTAAGGCATAATCTTGACTCTTGAACTTTAAATTCTGTTTTTACAACTGAGTGAGACCATGGATTTCAGTTTGATTCTCCCTCCCTGTGCTTTGGCCCAGCAATTCCCTCTAGGCATTAAGTTAGAACACTAGTAAGGCTCATAAATTTTGGTTCCCTTCTCAAATAAATTACTGTTCTGCCATTGTTTCCTGAAAACATTGCTTCATATATTTTGTCTAGTGTTTTAGTTATGTAAGATAGAGAGGTGAACATGGCCTTGTTCCTAACTCATAGCTGGAAATAGAAGTTGTGAAGTGCAGTTTGGATTACACTTTGATTGAATAATTACCTACCATACAATTTGAAGCCAGGGTGTGATGCTATCAGATTTATTTTTTAATATCATTCTTCTTGGAGAAAGAGAATGAACTGATGAACTGAAGTAGAGAGGAAGAAGGAATACCAACTGTGAGTGGATTGCTATGGTCCAAGCTAGATATGGTGATGGCTTGGCTCAGGTATGCTAAAATAGAGACAATAAAAAGATGTGCTTTGGGGATAGAATTGGAGATGGATCCCACAGGTCCTGCAGAATTATTGAATTTGAGGTAAAAGGAAATAAGAGTAGTGAGGTATAATTTATAAATTTTGGCTAAGACACTGGTGAATGGTCATGACTTTCTTTTTAATTTAGATGAGAGGGGTAGGTATAGAACTGTGGAAAAGGTTGGCATGTTATTTGTAAATTTTTTGTTTCTCCCAACTGGAAAATTGAATCTAAACACTTTACTTTGATCAATTTTGTATTAACTCTTACTTCTATTACTTATTTTTTCTATACACTATTTTTTCTTGTCCATTTTTCTCCTTTCTTGCCTTTTGTTATTTTCCTTCTCTAATACTTTTGAAATGTTATCTTTTATTTATACCCCACTTAAGTGTGTATTCCTTAAAGTTGTATTCTCCTATCACTATGAAAAATTAATATCTTCAAGGTTTCTGAAACACACATCTGACCATGTTGAACTCTACACAGAATTCTGCAATAGTTTCTAGTGCCTCAGGATAAGTCCCTCTCCATAATTTATCTTATGTCAGAGCTTTGCTTCTTACAAATTTTACTCACCCTGCCTTCTGCAAGAACAGAACCTTTCTGTGACTTTTATAAAGACCCACAATGGGGTGGTATATATTAAACATTTTTGATACCTTCTTGCTGTAGGAAAAACTTCACATTCAGTTAATTTTTTCCCCCCACTGTCAATGAGGGAAGGAGAAACCTCAGCAACTCAGCTGATAGCAAATCAGTGACTTCAGAATTCCACGCAAATATCTCATTAAATATGAAATAATGAGATAATTTTTAAAAATTATATCTGAAGATTAATGCAACTAGAAACTTGGTTCATGAATAAGCTCATTGTAGTTCAGGTGTTAAATGACTAAGGTGCACACCTCACTGATCATTTTTCCTACTTCTCTTCTTGATGGTCACTGTCCTTCTCTCTAGAAAATGTTCTTACCGCCATGTAGAGTTTTCCCACATAGAGCAATCCTAGAAGTGGGCACACAGAAAAGTGAACTGGGTGCAATATTAGTAATGATATTTTCTTTTGTTTTACCTTTGGCCACTTATTTTTTAAATAAATGAGTTTGCCAAAGTTATATAGAGTCCTCTCCATCTCTAATATTTTAAAGATTTTATAATTATTGAAATGGACAGCATGTTATACTTATTTTTCCACACAACACCGTTTAACTGTTATATTTAAGAAAAATTTAAGTCCCTGGGAAATATCAGAAGTCTTGGCTTAGACTTAGAAGTTTGACCTTTCTATTCTTGTCTGTTCTGTGCTCTTAATTCCACAGCGGCTGTCCTTATGGTCAAGTAAAGTGATGAAGACACTCAAAACCTATTAATAAAAGTATAATTGTAACTCTGAGACATTGTGTTGATTGTTCTTTCCTGTTGACTTCCTATTTTCAGAAATGTGTATATTTTGTCAGCGTGCAATTTCCCAGGTTAGCTGCCTGGAAATCATAATGTATGCAATTAAAAAAAATAATACGTGAACTTTATTTCAGCGAATCTTACCTGAAATATAGAGCTCTTGATTACTGTAAATCTTCACCTCTCACCTGACTGACTTCTTTGGCAGTCGCTACTAGTATTCTGCACAATGGCCATATCCCTGAATAGGATAATATTAAGAATAATATTACAGTATTATGGTTTTGTAGTGGGCATATGATATCCAGATAAAATCCCATGTTTATCAGCCTCCCTTACACTGGTCCCTTCCATGGTCTTGGACAGTCATGTACACATTTCTTGCCAATGAGATGGAGGGGTAAGTCCCTGTGGAGAAGAATATTTTCCTGAATAAAATATCAACACAGAGTTACTCTTCCTACTTCCCTTTTCTTACAGCCTGGAATGTGGATCTCAGGCCTTTAGGTTGAGACGCAGATGTCATATCTTAACCATGAGTCAAAAGTCAGGTGTTAAAAATAATGGAGGAAGGGATGAGTGGAGGGAGCATGGGTCCTTTTCTGAGACAACCCTTTCACCTGGGAGATTTGAGCCTGAGTTCCTGGAGAACGGATATTGTGTTTACATAGTTCACAGCTGAATACTTAGTGCCACCACAGTCCTTGGAGGATAAACTGTCACAGACACATTTTTTTCTGCAATGGGTTGAGTTTCCTTTAGCTCGTTTGGAGTCCTTGGAGGATAAACTGTCACAGACACATTTTTTTTTTCCTCAATGGGTTGAGTTTCCCTTAGTTTGTTTGACTTAGGTCTCCTTTTCCATGAACTGACATAATGCCCTGCAACTCAACTGTATTCTGGTCTACATGGTGTATCAGACTTAAAGTTCTACAGCCAAAACCTCAGGTTAAAAAATACACACAAACAAAACAACAACAAAAAACCCTCATGTTAAACTTCATTCTCTATGAGACTATTAAAAGAATTTGCATCTTAGGATGTTGTGGGAATTAAATTCCTACACTATAGTTAAGTAGTTAAGGGGTCTGATTGAAGCAATAAGTGAGTGGTAGAATGGTCTCCATTTTCAACAGACCAACAAGAGAATCCAAGTTATTAGTGTTCCTGGTAATTGTGAAAGGTAAACATAATTTGAATTAATCTTAACAAATATGTCTCAGTTAATGGAGTTTGATGAATTTTCAACCACTTTAGAAGTCCTGTGCCTGAAGAAATCAAAATTTACTCCCAGAGCTCATATTTTCTTGCATAGCTTAGGCACTGTCAATGTGTATTTCTCTCAATTTCCTACTTCTAAGTTCTTGGCTGAATAAACCCCTCTGTTTACTGAGACTTTCTCTATGTGTGCAGTATGGCTGATTCAATTTCTTTATACTCAAGTGTAATCACATTTTGTCCAGCTTCTCTGAGCTGGTCCTATGAAATTTTTGGATGTTTGTAAACTCCTAAGATACAATTTATGAGCAATATCTTTTATTCCAGAGATGCTTAACATATTTATTGTAAGTTAATTTTATTGCCATTTTCAAACACAAAAATGTATCTACATGTGTATGTTTGTAAAATTGAGATGCATTCCATGGTTACAGTGTAAGTGGAAACTTTTATGTGCCAGTTCCCTCCATCCCCCACTAACTTGTCCTCCAGGTTTTACTGCATCTTATAAAACAATCTACTTTCAAGAGGAAATACAAGAGCTTAATCTTTAGCAAAACCTCTGGCAGTATTCTTGAGAATAGTACACAGTGGTCCCTGTATACTTTTAATAATCAGTTTCTATCATAGTTCCTTTCTATCAAGAGATACCTCTTATATTACCTCTTGTGTTAGAAAAGGTTGCATATAGGAGAAGTTTCTATGTAAGAGTTTCTTTTTTTCTCTCTGGAACAATCTGGAGGTGCTATAGCTGCCTTGTCTTCCACTGGGATGGTTGTGACATATGTTCACATGGTTTCTCAGAGGACCCAGGCAACTAAAATCTTCAGTTTTGGCTGCTCTATCCAGCAACTGAAGGATAGCAGGGCCAAGATACCTAAAAGCCTCTGCATTGTTTCATTGCGGATACAGATGGCTGCTGATATATTCAGCCCCCATGTCATTATTCCAAAGAGAAAGTAGGAGGATTGTTGGAAGGAGGAAGCACCTGCAGACTTCTAATTACATGTCATTTGGTGATGAGTGTGTCATAAGGAAAGCTCTAGCTGCAAAGGAGTCTGAAAGGAGAACCTTGGCTTTCTAGACTCTTGAATAGAAAGTAAGGAAGAGGGAAATCGGAAATGCATGTTGGGTAAGTAAGCCTAAAATACCTGTCACTTTCGAGTTTGCAGGCCTCCTTTTATGTGTTTAAACTTTTTTTTAATTGTTATTTTTCCCCGCCTTTATAGTAACTGCAAACCTATAGGGAGGAAATCAGGTGAAAATTATACCCAGATGATGCTTTTTTAAGATACAACATCAAAGACAATTTATAAAATACTTGATAAGCTGAACTAGATTAAAATGAAAAACTACTGCTTTGCAAAAGACAATTTAAAAGAATTGGAAAACAGCTGCACATAAGAGAAAATATTTACAAAAATCAAATCTGATAAGGACTGTTATCTAAAATACACAAAGAACTCTTAAAATCAATAATAGGAAGACAAGCAACTTAATTAGAAAATGGGCCGAAAACTTTAATAGACACCTCACCAAAGAGATACAGATGGTGAATAAGCATATGAAAAAATGTTCTACATCATGTGTCATCAGGAAAACACAAATTAAAGCAACAATGAGATACTACTACACACCCTTAGACTGACTGAAATCTGAACACTGACAATATCAAATGTGTCAGTGAGGATGTGGAGCAACGGGAACCCTCGTGCACTGCTGCTGGAAATGCGGAATGATGCAGCCACTTTGGATGACAGTTCGGAGGTTACATACAAAAGGAAACATACTCTTACAATATGATCCAGCAATTTCACTCCTTGATATTTTCCCAAAGCAGTTTAAAATGTCTGTGCAAAAGCCTCTACATGATGTTTGTAACAGCTTTATTCATAATTGCCAAACTGGAAGCAACCAAGATGTCCTTCGGTAGGGAAGTAAGTAAATAAACTGATATAATCATACAATGGCATATTAGTGCTAAAATGAATGGAGCTATCCAGCCATAAAAATATACCAAGGAACTTTAAATGCATATTACTAAATGAAAAGAGCCAATCTGAAAAAGATATCTACGTATGATTCCTACTATATGATATACTAGAAAAGGCAACAAAAGATCAGTGAGTGCCAGGAGTGGATGGGAAGGAACTGTGAATAGGCAGAGCACAGAGGACTTGTAAGGCAGTAAAAATACTCTGTGTAGCCCTAACCGATTTGGCTCAGTGGATAGAGCATCAGCCTGCGGACTGAAGGGTCCCAGGTTCAATTCCGATCAAGGGCATGTACCTTGGTTGCGGGCATATCCCCAGTAGGGGGTGTGCAGGAGGCAGCTGATCAATGTTTCTAACTCTCTATCCCTCTCCCTTCCTCTCTGTAAAAAATCAATAAAATATATTTTAAAAGAATAAAATAAAGTAAAATATGGTTAAAAAATACTCTGTAATATTATAATGGTAAATATATGTCATTGTACTTTTGTCCAAAACCATAGGTTATTTAACAAGAATGAACCATATGTAAAGTATGGACTTTGGATGATCATGATGTGTCAATGCAGGTTCATCCTTCGTAGAACGTGTACCACACTAGTGAGTGATATTGATAATGAGAGATGATATGCATGTGTAGCAGCAGAAGGTATATGAAAAATTTCTGGCCCTAACCAGTATGGCTCAGTGGATAGAGCGTTGGCCTGTGGACCGAAGGGTCCCAGGTTCGATTCCGGTCAAGGGCATGTACCTTTGTTGCGGGCACATCCCCAGTAGGGGGTGTGCAAGAGGCAGCTGATCGATGTTTCTCTCTCATCAATGTTTCTAACTCTCTATCCCTCTCCCTTCCTCTCTGTAAAAAAATCAATTATATATATATAATTCTGTTCATTCCTCTCGATATTATTATAAACCTAAAGCTGCTCCAAAAAAGTCTTTAAAGAAAGAGGACAGAATATTTCCTAGTTTTTAGCCAGAGATAGCACAGCGAAGATTTGCAGACAGTTGCATTTCAGTTGTTTTGAAAACTGGATTTTGAAGGGAGGCTAGTTTGAATAGATTAAATAATTACAAAACAAGGCAGCAATAATTACAACACAATTATTCCTCCAGGATAACAATGTATTAGAAAGTCTATGAAAAGCCTCTAGTGTTATCACACGTCACTTGGCTACCCTTCAGCATGTCGCCATCTGGCTAAGTTCACTGCCGCGATCAGACCCATAACTTAAGTTTGTGTATATCAAGCAAACAGTCCTTCTTTCCTTGTTGCTAGATTCTTGTCAAGCATTGCCAGTTAATTGCAGCATGTGACACACTGCCTCAACAGGTTTGCTCAGTTTAATCTTCTTTTGGACTGAAATTACCATCACATCATTTACACGAATCAATAATTACCTACCTGCTGTGAGTTCTTAGTCCACCAAAGATACCAGGACAGTTTTTTAGGGGAGAGTAAATTAAGCCCTAAAAATACATATGTTCAAAATATCAGACAAAAAGACAAATTAGAAATTTAGATGCTTTTTTTTTAGTCTGGAGATCATCTCAATCTATACTGCAAGTTTATTTCCCATTGATGTCTGTCATACCCTTTCTGTTTCAGGCAAACTTAAGAAATTGATCTCCCAATTTCATGTACTAATTTTTCAAATAATTCTAAAAGTTGTACAACTCTTGTCTTTTATACAGTGATGTAAAATATAATATAAAATGTACAGGATTTTTATGCATCCAATAAACATATGATGCAAATATATCCCTGCATGGATGTTGTTATTTATGTCCCAAATTAAATGTTTCTCTACTCTCAAATATATGATTATCTAAATCACACTCACTCTTGACAGCAAATTCCTAATCTATGATTCCCAGTTAAGCCTCTTTTAAGATGAATCTCACTATCTAGTGAACACCAATTGGAATTTCCTCTCCTCCTATTGTATGGTTTTTGTGAGTTTACCATGAATTTCAAATATTGGTTTACAGGGCTAAATTCACCGTATTATATTATAAATTCCATATATTTGGGATATTAAGTACCTCATTGATTTTAGATTTCTAGTTGCACATATAAAGTGCATTCTCAATACATTTTTATTTAGTGATTGGCTGATAGGCTATAAGAAAAAAACTTTTCTGGAAAATAATTAAGTCAAAACATTGGCAACATAATACTTAAATTCTCCTTAAATATATACTAAGCAGATAAAAGAAACTAAGCAGTGAAAAATAGAAGTAAGAACATTATTTATAATAGCCTAACACTAGAAACCCTCCCAATGTCCACAGGAGGAGGATAAATAATTGTGGTATATTTATACAATAGAATATTGCAATTTAAAAATGAACCACTGATGTATGCAATCACATGGCTGACTATCAAGAACATTTTCAGTGAGAGAAGCCAGATACACAAAAAAGTACATACTGTATACTTACACTTTTAGAAAGTTCAAAACAGGCAAAACAAATTTATGGTGGTACAATTTAAACACTGTTTATTCCTGGTTTGGGGGCAATTGAATGAAACAAAATTTAAAAATGTTAAAGAATTAATTGAGCCCTGGACAGTGTGGCTCAGTTGGTTGGAGCATTGTTCTGTGCACCACAAGGACATGGGTTCAATTCCCAGTCAGGGCACATACCTCGGTTGTGGGTTTCATCCCCAGTCTGGATGCGTGTGGAGACAACCAATCATGCATCTCTCTCACATAGATGTTTCTCTCTCTCTCTTCCCCTGTCTCTCTCTTTCCCTTCCTCCCTCTCTAAAATCAATAATAAAAAGAATAAATAGACATACCACAAGCATATAAAAAGTACTGCTAAGGAAGCTTTATAAAATAAAAAACAAGTATAATCTAATAGATATATATTGAACCCCCAAAGCTACAAATATACAATAATCATTCCTTTCATGTTCGTATATAAAAATTTTGTAAAAACTGACTTCAAATAAATCTCAAAAATTTCAAACCAATTGTATCATAATATATTTTAATTAAACTATAATTTCATATATAGAGAGATAAATGATAGATAGATGATAGGTAGATAGATAGATAACTAAATATACCTGAAAAATATCACATTCAACCCATAAATTAAAAAAATAACTTACACTTAAAGTGAAATATATAAAAAGGAAAATGTGATGCATCAGGAATAAGTGACAATGAAAATGTGCATATCAAAATTGGGGGACTTAGACACTAGAAATTAAAGATAAGTAACAGAAAATAGCAAGAGGACACATCTAACTTTCAGCTGTTACTCTTCTGTTCCAGAAGATTCTTGCCATGTGTGATTATAAGACCCCAGGCTGCCGGGGTTTCCATTTTTTTTTTTTTAGAATTGTCTGAGAAAAATACTTTATGTGAGATTTTCCAAGTTATATATGTTAGAAATTAAGTCTTTAAAAAATTATACT
>NW_005357706.1:28653-43419 GCF_000412655.1 Myotis brandtii | reverse complement strand
ATACCCACAGCTAAACTGTAGAGACAACAGAAAATAATATAATCCCTTATGCCCCTATGTATATCTAAAGATAAAGACAACAATAAATGGCATTCTTAAAGTTATAGAAGACAACAAATGCCATACTTTGACTTTTGTCAAAGTATATTTCACATCTGACTCATTGAAGTTTGAAATTCACCAAAGAAGCTTTGTGTTTAAGTTAAGTTGAGCTCCCATTCCCTTCAGAGGTCTCACTGCAATTCATTAAACACCATGACTTCTTTATGAATAAGTTTGAACTCACCATCAATTGAGGACAGCGGGTTTTCATGGAGTGTTATCAGGGAGATAGATACTCACCTTTGTGAAGGGCTACAAGGATGCCACAGAGTCTGGGGAAATGTAGACTTGAGAGCGGTTGGGTTACTGCACAGTGATGGCCAAGATAATATAACTTAAGAAGGGACAAAGACAAATATTTTTAAATTATTTTTATTGGTTTTTAGAGAGAGGGAAAGGGAAAGGGGGAGAGAGAAACATCAATGTGACAGTGAAATATCAATTGGCGGCCTCCTGCACGCCCCCCACTGGGGATCAAGCCCACAACCTGGGCATGTGCCCTGACCAGGAATATAGCCAGTGACCTGTTGATGCATGAGACAACACTCAACCAACTGAGCCACCTGGCCAGGGCAAAGGCAAATATTTTACATAAAAAACAACAAGTGTATACACCTTTGACTTATAAAAAATGCACAGAGTCACATTTCCATCCACAGGGCAATTTCCAAAGAATCCATATGGTGAGTTGCAGCTGGCTAGTTCCCTGGCCGCTTATCTACCAGTGGGGCTTGTGAGGGAATGTGAGCAATCAGGAGAAAATTAAGCCAAGGGAACTCAAGCTAATATTTGAGAGACAAAGATCTATATACATAAATCTTAGTTTAGCTCATGATATGTTATAATCTAAATTTTAAAATGCCCTAATATAATTAAAAGAAGGCAGATTATCAAGAGGACAAACAGTAGGAAATTGCAGCCAAAACAAGAGTGTTGGAGTCAGACCCTGCATTCAAACCCAGGTTGCACCAGTTTTCCTAGGACCAAAGCAGTCTGTGTCTCCATTCCCTCACTGTACATGGAAATAATAGTGAGGACAATACCCACCCTTCAAATGAGTTTGTGATGATTAAAGGAAATGATGTTTATAAAAGCCTCTAGAATGTAATGTGCTCAAAAGGAAGCTCAGTTTGGCATTGGGCATATGACCGTTTATATAGATTGTCCATCAATCATTGTAAAGTGGAACAATCCAGAATAACCTTTTGGACCAACTGGAACTTGAAACAGAATGAGAGGGAATAGAAGATTAGACTGATAAGAAAGAAGAGGAGGCGTGAGACCATGCACAAAGGCAGGAACTGATATGACCTGGTAAGAAACATACAAGGAGTCCTCTTGATTCCCCATGGGAAACCTTCCCCTTTTCTCTCTCTCAGTATTTCAAATTATTAGAAAATAAATATTTTTTCATGGTGGGAGATAGGAGATTGAATCCCGTTTTTTGTCAGTGAACAGTTTTCCTTCAGCATCTTAGACAGACAGTGTTGCCCCTGGAGAAGCATAACATGGTCAAGTTATATGTAGAAACTCTGAAATCAAATAAGACTGGCTCTGAGTCTGTCACTTCTTAACTGCATGACTCTTGGCCGATTGCTTCCGATGTCTGTGCCTCAGCTTACCAATATATAATAGGAAGATAAGTAAGTTTAGACAATTGTTCTTATGACCAGTAATTAAAGTAATCTAACTGGCACTTAGGAGCTTTTTAGTGAATGTTGAAGAACATTATTAGAGTAAACTGTTGAACCTCCTTGGAACAAAAGCATTGCATAAAAATTCAAGCCCAAAGATACCTTTCTTCCCAGAGAAGCTGAATTTAATAGGGACATCTGACACAAAAGGAATTTCAGGTCCTACATGAGTATCTGCTGTTGACAGCTACCCACGCTGGCTTACAGGGATATGGCTGATGTGGCATTGTGCATTGTCTTTGGAGACGACCCATATGCTTTTCTTTTTTGGTCTTTAATACCTATATGCCTTAATTAAGTTTTACATAAATGGAGTTGCAATGCTTTATTATCCTAGCTGAGTTTTTCCTGAATATAAAAATGAAAGCCTCACTTTGCAAGGTTTAGCAACAATACTATTAAGTGTTTTAAATATAAAAAATAAAGTGTATTGCATTATGGGCTCCTTGGGGAGCATCTCTGAAATACAGATTAACATGCAGGAAATTTTCTAGGGGTGCTGCTAGAGTGATCGCCTGGGAAGGGAAAGAAAGGAATCAGAATTTCTCAAAGGGAGAAGATGGGCCAGACCAATAGGCAACTCTGAAGACCAAATTCTCCTTCAGAATTCCCCATTTTGGGGGTGAGGAGGCAAGCTTTTGTGCTCCCACATTGACCAATCTTTGGCTATGACCTATCCCCATGGATTACCTTGGGGGAGGCAACTTAGCTCAGCCAAACAACCCTGAAAGATACCTGGGATCTGAGGGCTCCAGCGGCTATCAAAATTTAAGTCCATAGTCCTACAGGGAGATCTTACTGGTGTATCAAGTCATAGTGCACATCACAGAGTGAAAGGGAAAAATAAATATAGTTATATCTAGTCTCATATATGCATAGAAATATATACGTATACATATATGCACACATATATTGACTATATAAATATAAATATTTCTTTTAGCAGAAGCTTGATCATTAGCAGAGATTGCAATATTATAAAGTTTTCCAATTGAATTTTTTTTCCAGCTTAGAAGAGAAATCTTGGTCTGATAATTGGCATAATAATAAAGAAATGCTAGGAAGACTCAAAGACCATAGCTACACTATGATATCCTTTCTCTCATGGCTTAGTGAGAAATACCTTAAAATCTAATAATAACTTGTTAGTATCTTTCACTATTCTGTCTTTCATCCTGGCTAGCCTTGCTTATCAGAAAAGAAAAGAGAGAAGAATGGAGGGGGAGAAGGAGGATGGAGAGGGAAGAGAAGAGAAGAAATAGGAGAGAAGGGGAGGAATAAAAGATGAGAAGACTAACCAGAAACTTATTCAATTACATGTGACTGATTTAATATAATTATATTAAACCCAATATTTACCCACATAACAACAAAAAAGAAAAATTGAGAACAATTTCTTCTAGGAGTGAAGAGATGCTGTGAATGCAGCAAATGGAGCCTGCTTGGGCTGAGAGGGTTAGGGTTAGATTTGTGAAAACTCACCAGGCTGCATCGACAGCCTATGATGCTGCATTCAGAAGGCACAGCACAATCGGGTCTGATTCAGAAGCCCTCAGTGCTGCAGCCCTGGGAGGGCCCTGCAGGGTGGAGCAGGGCAGCAGAGTGCTGGCACAGCAATCGGATTTGGGAGCCAGGAAGGGTTTCCGTGGGAATCGGAGGGCTTGCCTCTGGACGGGGCTCTGGGGATCACATCATGATTGGAAATTGATGGGCACGGGTCAAAAAGCAATGCAAGTTTCCGCATCCTTCTTTTTTGTTGTTCTTTTTATCTGTAAATATGCAGTGGAGAAGAAACAAATGGTTGATTTTAAATGAATAAGTTTGGGAGTGCATAATGGCAGGAACTCAAGATGTGCTGGAAGTACTGGTCAGACCGGTGAACCTGGAGAGAGAGATTTGGGTAATAGGATTTTTTTTAGACGAGGGTAAGAACTGGAACTAAATGGGAATAAATTTAGAGGCACTGCTCTGTTTTTTCTATAACAGAAAGCCATTGCGTTTATTCATACAACAGGTTAGGTTTGCTAGGTAGTCCTATTTCTTTACTTTTGAGTTTCTTTAGAATCTCTGAATAATTCATACTGTCCTTTTTAATGGAAACACTTTTTGGAACAATAGTGACTCTGTGTGCGCTTCTCACTCTGGTAGTTTCAGTCCTACCTAAGAGAAGGGGGGCTATAGGGACAGGTCTTTCCAAGGGGTGGGAAATCCCCCTGTGAGCCACCTTTGAAAATGCACATGCACCTGTGAGGGAAGAGGTCATGGCACTTGCCTATATTCAAATGGAAGCTCATGTCCTCTTTCTTGTTTGTTCTTTTCTCCACCTGAAAGCAAACCATCTTTATCATTTCTCCTGGCATAGATACGGTGTGCTTGACCAAAATCGGGAAAAGTTCTTTGAGGTATTTTTCCAATTACTAATGCTCAGGAGCATAAAGTTGATGGTTCAGTTGATTCCTGTCTTAGTTTTTCTAAAATTTTCTCTGAAAAAAAAAAGAGATGATTTGGCTAATAATTTTATAGTTTTGTTTGAATTTTCTTGTCTGGACTGCAATGTAAGTGATTTCCTAGACAGCATAGAATGTGTTTTTTCAGAAAAGAGGAAAAAATAATGACTATTTCTCAGTGCAGCAGTAGCCTGTCCTAGGCCATCACCCCCACTTTCTTAGACACATCATTAATCAGCAGCACTTGCCTGTTTCTCTGCTTCAAAGTAAATGCAAAATCTTTCATCCTCCCAAGTTGAAAGTGTCATTTATCATTAAGTGAAACACTGTACTGTGAGGATGGTTTTAGTTTAGCCTTTGCTCGCCTTTTAACCTCCCAGCTTGAAACATGTCCATGGATCATTAAGAGAAACATTGCACAGAGAATGGTTGAAATTTAAAAGCTTTTTTGTTTCTGAAGTAAAAGAGCCTCAAAAAATAATCCTAGAGACAGGAAATTCTGATTTGAGAATTTGCTTCCACTTATGGAAAAACAAAATTGTATCCTAACACACCCTATCCCTGTCCTTTGCTAATATCAGTGTCCGTGCTGCTGGCAGAAGCATTTTAATTATGATGTAATTTACCACCAGTATGGTTTGAACTGTTAAGAGCAAAGGTTAAGGAAGGCAGTAAGCAGCAACTTTTAAGGACTTCTGAACTCCAATTAGTCCGCAGAAGAGAGTTGCATAAAAAGAAACAACGAAAGCAAAGCGAGAGTTAAGAAGTTTTGTGTTTGGGAAAGGGGAGAGAGAGGAGTATTTTTATAATCACTCTGGAGATATACATATATATATATATATATATATATATATATTCTCTTACCACAGTTGCTTCCAGGAGGCACTTTAAAACAAGTGGAGTAAGACATTTGTTAGAGTAGCTGTACACCTGAAATCCTGCATTGATCTGTGCAACATCCAAAAGGTAAAACAAGGCTGTGGGTAGGTGAGCACTTCCTCTATCCCTGCCCCTGTACACTAAAGGGCATAAACATTTCCAGCAGTAATGTGAGACCAAGGAAAGAGTGACTTTCCCCACTAGAAAATTCTTTCAGAATTTTAAGGGGCATGTGTCTTCAAAAGAGTCCCTTAGGTCATGGGTTCTCAAAGCTTAGCGTGCACAGAGTCACTGGAGGGCTTATTAACACAGCGATCTCCCATCTGGGGGAAGCGGCCTGCTTGTGGTAAGCATCCTCGTGGAAAGCCCAGAGCCCGACTGTCCCCTCCTAAGAGAATTCATATCAACTTCGGTCTTCATAATTAATTTTAAGAACAAATTTCTTCTATTATATTTTTCTATATTTATAACTAACAATTATTTCAGCTTACTCTTTTCCATTATTGAACTGATCTGAATTTGACTGCAATGTCTGTCTTTTTTATTTTATTTTATGTTGATGCTAAATGTATACCATTTAACTAACCCTTGAATAATGCTAGTTGTAAATTTAATACGATTCTGTGAATATACTTTTCTGACAATACTATACAGGATAGGGCAAAAGTTGACTTGCAGTTGTATGTATAGAAAATAATACAGTGATTAACAAATAATAATATAAGAATAAACTATGTTTCATGTACTCACAACTGTAAACCTACTTTTGCCCCATCCTGTGTGTGTAATACCGTAGACATCTTGATATTTACTTTCAATAAGAATAGAAAAGTAAACTACTGTGTGTTATACTACACAAAAGAATTATAAAAAAAAAGGACTGATGATGGCCTGGCCAGTGTGGCTCAGTTGATTGGGTGTCATCCATGCACTGAAAGGTTGCTGGTTTGGTTCCCAGTCAGGACACATGCCCAGATTGTGGGCTCGATCCCCAATAGGGGGCGTGCAGGAGGTAGCCAATAGCTAATCAATGGTTCATTGTCACATTTATGTTTCTTTCCCTTCCTCTCCTTTCCCTTCTCTCTAAAAATCAATTTAAAAATCTTTTTTTTTAAGGAAAAGGACTGCTGATGAGTTGTAGCCATTGTAGCTTAAGTATTATGGGACATAAACAGGAGTATGGAGCATTTGGATTCTAAATTATAAAATTAACCTTTCAGAATTGTTGACCCTAAATCCCATGTGTTAGTTCGCTAGAGCTATTAAAACAAACACCACCAATGGAACAACAGAAATGTATTGTCTTCCAGTTGTAGAGCCTAGAAGTCTGAGACCAGGTATCAGCAGTATTTGTTCCTCTGAGGGCTGGGAGAGAGACTGTTGTGCACCTAGTTTATAGCTGTGAGTATGCAAAACACAGTTTATTCTTATATTATTATTTATTAATTATGGCATCATTTTCCATGCGAACAACTGTAAACTTACTTTTGCTCCACCTTTTACATTTTCTATTACTTATCCAACTAGTTAAGGGGGTTTTCATGAAGAAATGCTACACATTATACGAGAATTAGGCGAGGTTGAATGCCCTACGTAGCCAAAGAGCCAGAAGAGTCAGTCTTTTCAGGTAGAACACATTTTGAAGTGCTCAGATGTTTCAAAGAAATTGACATTCAAGTTCGCAACATAATAATAGCAAGACAAGAACTCAGGGGTCACAGAAAACACAGCTTCTGATGAGGAAAGCAAGTCAGAGGCTCAGGAACTTAGCAAATGTTTACAATGGATTACATGGAAACCACTGATAAGTATTCAAGCAGCTGTACATGAAGCATTGTTATGTACTCCCTGTTATGTACAAGAATTAGACTCAGAATATAAACAGTCTAAGCTCTTCCATGTAGGGGGCAAAAAAATTATGTTGGGAAATATTCAGTGTTTTTTTTGTTGTTTTGTGGTTTTGAGTGGTTTTTTTTTTGCTGTCAAGAGTCAAAGTTGAGGTCGGTGGTCACTAAGAATGATCATCCTTCTAAATTACTAGTAGAATGGTACAGGTTCATATGCTCATACTACATATGGCACCTGGCTTTGCATAATTTCACTGACTTCCTTAGAGCTCAACTTCTCACTGGGCAAAGTTGGAAAATGTGAATTAAACCCTGATTCTAGCACTTCTCCCCATCTTCCATCCCCACTATGAAAGCTGTTGTTAGGACCATCGGGCTTGGGGTAAGACATATTATAGATCACTTTTATCTGGTAGAACTCACTAAGAAAAATACCTACTTATATCTGTGTCAATGAACAGAAAGCAAGCTTCCTAAATTTTACAGAGAGTTTTTAATCTTCTAAATCCAGGAAAACCCAAGTGTTTTAGTTGGTTTCTCACCCACAAGTGTCAGGGTTCAAAAAAATTATCAATTATGATTGTAGAGATATTTAAAGTTTCTTATCCTCGAATGATATTCAAATATTCATCTGTGGCCCCATTCTTTTTTTCTTACATATTATTGCTGTAGAAAATTAGATTGTATTAGAAGGTTATGATGGTGACAAGTTTTTAGAATTTAGGATTTAGAAACTTATGAGGCCATGTGGGGTATTTAGGAACGCCTAAAAATATACCCTATATTGTGTTTCTTAACACATTTGTTTGCCTCACACTATTTTCTCCCAGAATCAAAAAGAAGTTGTTTCAGGTAACAGTGCTGTACAGCAAACTACTTGATAACAGCCTCTTCCTATGCGTGCAGTTTCTGTGGTTTAGCAATTTAGAAAGAGCAACACAGAAATAACTTGCCTCTGATCCACAATATTCCGGAGCCTGAATGGGAAGAACTGAAAGCTGAATGGAGCACAACCAGCACCTGTTGGTTTGTGTTGCCCAGTGCTTCATGTGCCCTGCAGCCCGTGGAAGAGTGGCGACCAAGACCCTACAATACACAGAGTGTTCACTGGGTGCCCTTCACAGAAAAGGGTTGCTGATCTCTGAATTAGGGGCTTAGGAAACTTGCATAACGCCAGTGTACGGTATTGATATTCTTTAGAAGAGGAAATGGAGGAAGTGAAGGTAACTAGATTATTCCCACTCAATATGCTCATGATGTTGAATTTATATTAATCTCACAGTAACTAAAAAGGTTGAATACACTTCACAAGGAGACTAGATTAGGAGAGGGGTTCTAGAATAAAAGTAAAGAGGTTTTTTTTTATAGCTTACTTGAAGCAAGAATTCAAATCTTCCTAAACAAAGACATTTGAGTCCCACAGTTTCTCATTCAAAACAAGTCAAGCCTTTTCATTTTCTTATCGTTGCTAGGAAACATTAGGCAACAATCAGAATCATCTGGGAGAGACTGGTGCTATTTATCAGACTAGTATTTTTTTCCCTTAGCTAAAGCCAGGTCATTTAAAATTTTTGTACCATAATTACTCTCACACTATATTTTTTCCCTCTATGATTTTGCAAAAAATGAGGAATTTATAAAAATATACAAGACTGATTGTTCTGAGCAAAACAGTCAACGTCTTAGTTTTTATTATATAATTAATTGCATGAGTTTGTGAACTTGTCGCACTTTCTGAAATGTGTGGTATCCTAATGCCCTTTTAATTGCCATACTGTTCTTTTATAAAAATAAATTAACTTAGCCTAGGTGTTACAGAAAAAACGGAGAAGAACCAAGCAACGCTTAGAGAGATGGAGTTACATTTATTAGTATTACGCGCGGGCCCAGAGGAAAATGTCTCTAGAATTCTGGGCGAAATCACACAGGAAGTTTGCCGTATTTATACCATTCCACCCTCTTTGTCTCCCAAATATGGGGTTTTCTGGTTCCCTTTGCAAGTTCTTAAAGGGCCCTATGTGCTGGGGCTTTGAGACCTCAACCAAAGGCTTGGCCTGACGCCAGCACTGATAACTTCGTCTGGGAAGGTTTAATGGCCTCTCTGAAATGGGAGTAGTCTTATTGTCCTTATTATTTAAGCCAGCAAGTATTTACAGAAGCCAGAAATAGCAGGGTTAAAATTTCAAACAGCAGTTTTTATATAAGATGGATGCTTCATAGTCGTAGAAAATGCATAACTGAAGCAAAATGCAGGCTTCCAATATATCATCTTGAAATTAGTACATGTCACAATTTTTAAAAGTAATACTAATAAAACTAGTTTTTGAGGTATATTAGATCCCATTGGTTCTGGCCTCTATGTTGCTGATCCTTCAATAGTTGGTATGTTAGAAATCTTAGTTTCAGACAATAGAATCCACTGTAAATAACTTCATAAGATAGAGGTGTATTGAGGAGCACGGAGAGCTTAAAGAAACATTTGGGGGCATTCTAAGACAGAGACTTCAGGCAAGGTTGCTGCTGTCTCCCTGCCAGAGCAAGTTCCTCCTTGAACCCTGCTCGCTGTGCTAACTGTTGGGAACTCAGTTCCTCCATTCTGCTCCACACACCAACTGTTGGATCAGAGCCCCTCTGCCAGGGGCTGGACCTTCTTCAATGCCAGGTGGTAGACAGAGAAGCTATGAGAAGTTGTAGGTGTATAAGAAAGTCTTTATTGTAGAAGCCAGTGGCCATGTAGCCATTGCTAACAAGGGGCCATTAGACAAAACAGTTCTTCATAGCAGATCCATACAGGTAGCTGCACACCAGCTAGTTAACAATACATCTTTCCTACATCGCAGCAGCAGCCTCTGTGCCCACAGCCATTCTCTGAGCAGCCATGCACTGCCTATAGAGCCACAGCCTCACATAGCAGTTGTTGCTGAGCCCTCTTAGCCTTAGCAGCCTCAGTAACATAGTTTAATACTACTTAGACAAAAGAGGCTTCCAGCCAAATAGTGACATCAATCTTTTGGGTTACAGAAGGGCACGGCTGCACAGTATCTGCGTCCTTGCACCTGCGTGTAGCATCTTAGCCTTGAATACTCTGATTAAGAGTTCCACCCTCAGAGTGGCCTTGGTCATCCGGCATACTCTAGACAGGGCCCCACTCTCCCCCAGGATCAGGAAGCTTTCAGTCAGGGAGCTTCTGGTCAGCTATTGTCTCCAGACCTGCACTCTCTCTTTCATCCTCAGGGAGCTACAAGAACAGGAAGCCAGAGCCACCCTTACTGGAAGCAGTACCAGTGCTTTTTCTGTCCTGATCAGATGGTTATGGAATTTGGGATTTGTCTCCCCAGTGGCTGGATCTAGACCCATTCCAGCAACAAAAAAAAATGCTGTTGGTTCAGCTTGCTGTCTTATAGTACTCAGTTCTGAATTACATCTTATATATATATTTGATTAGTAGAAGACAAAGCAAAATCATCTGGTTCCTATAAGCAAGAAGTAAGGGAGGCTGGGCAGTGCTTTTGTTTTGAATTTTACATTTAGGTTGCAGGACTAAACACGGAAAATTAACAAAATGTGGAAAGTTGTGTTCCAAAGAAATGACATATATACATCCTTATTGGAGATAATAGGATGTTGGGTTAAGTTGTGGTTAGACAAATAAATTCTGGTGTCACCTATTCAGAGCAGAACTAGGAGAATACCACCAAAAATTAGTCATAAATATTGCACCAAGTCACTATGAGACCTGTCCCTTTAATTTTTGTTATCGTTGAAATGTGAATTAAAATAATTTCTTGAACAAAGACCTTCAACACTCAGTTTTTACTGGTTTCAGCAATACAAAGACAGTTGAATATACATATTGAGTGGTTTATGAAAGCACATAGTGATGACAATTTTTTTAATATAACTTGATATTAAACTATTGTAACTAGATGCAGCAACAAGTAAACAAACACACAGAAAAACAATCTCCAAAACTTTTTGCCTACAGAAGATCTAAACAAAATTCTTCCAAAACTTTTTGCTTACAGAAGATCTAAACAAAATTCTGCTCAATAATTATTATTCTATCACCAAATTACCACATACTTTGTTAAGTGATCTTGGTGGCAAAAGTGAAAAAAGATGGAGTTCTCTAGTTCCTCTCTTCCTGCATTCCCTTCCTTTACTCATTAACAGCAGATGCCCAAATGCTCTCACTAATCCCACTGCAAAAAATTGTCTTCCTCCGCTACCTGCCCTGGTTCCCCAGAATGCTCTAAACCAGAGCTGTTCAATAGAACTTTCTATGATGATGGAATGATAACAATGTTCTATATTCTGTACTGCCCGACATGTTAGTCAGTAGCACCATGTATCTGTTGAATACTTGAAATGTAGGTAGAGTGGCTAAAGAACTGACTTTTAAAGTTTTACTTTAATTAAGTTAAATTTCAAAGAAAATAGTCACATGGGATTAGGGACTGTCACGCTGAATGGAACAGTTCCAAACTTTTATCTCCTCTTTGCCTCAATTATAAATAAATATAGGATGTCCCAAAAAATATATATTCACACTTCGACAGCTGATAGGCCAATTTTGAAAATGAAATGTATTTTAATGAATACTGCTGTTATAATTATTCAAAGTGTGTTTATACATTTTTGGAACAGCCTGTTTTTCTGTTTTCTGAGGAGGATTGTAAATTAATCTCAGATATGGGTATCTAAGAAAATAATCCATGTTTACTATTTTACATTGAAGCACTAATAAGTACATCTGCATTAACCCTGAAAAAGCTACATTTATGTTTAGAAATAGAAAGATTTTTTATTTGATCAATAATATATGTTATTTAAGCCTCTCTGTGCTGAAACCCACTCTGAGTACTGGGGCTATGGCAGAGAATGAAGTACAGAGATAAAAAATAAACTATTAAGCCTATAATAGGAAAGTAATGATTAGTCCTGCAAAGAAATATAATACAGGGTGATTTCATAAAGGTCATCATAGGGAGAATATTTGTAAGTCCAAATATATATAAAATCAAAGTTTGTGTCTAATTGATATCAAGCAGAGTGTGAAAATATTTTAACCCTTACTAGTTCTACCTAATATATACTACAAAAGACTCCTACTTATTGCAATAATGCAGGTTAAATTATCCTGAAAATCTGCAACAAAACACCCCGAAATACAGATAAATGATACATAAATCACACACACACACACACACACACTAAACATATGTGGGCTTAAAATAATGGGTATCTTCAGAAGTCAAGGTTTTAGCCAAAACTTGAGTTCTTTTAAGTAAATTTTGGCTGCCATGAGGCACTTCCTAAAGACAGAGTCCCTGAAGTCTGGTCTTCATGGTCATTGTCATGGTGTATGCCCCCATCAACATGGGGAAACTGATGAAGGCTTGTTCCATACATGAAGGGACATGAACTCTGAGACTCCAGTACAAAGTTAATGCTCATGAAAGGCAATAGCCTCGTTGAGTGGAAAATCATTACAGAACTGGCAGTTAGAAAATCTGTATCTGCCTTGGCTCTGGGTATAGGGAATCAAAATTTCCCCTTAGAATGTATGATTATGGTGTCAGTCTTATGTGCATTTAGGACCTGAATTTAAATTATATGCATCATCCAAAACTTAAAGTGAACCAAATGGCACAAAGTTAAATCTGCTCTTGAAGATCACAGTCTCAACAGAGGTCTAGATAAAATTCTAGTGAATATAACCAAAAGAAGCCAGTCAGAGAAAGACAAATATCACATGATCTCACTTATATGTGGAATCTAATGGACACAATAAACTGACAAACAATATAGAGCCAGAGATATGGAAGCATGCAACATGAGGATTCTCAGAGGGAAGAAAAAGGGGGAGGGTGGGCAGAAAGAAATTAACCAAAGAACTTATATGCATATATGATAACCCATGAATGCAGACAATAGTGGTGAAGGCCTGGGGAAGGGGCAGGAGTGGGGAGGAGAGGGCCAATGGGGGGTAAAAAGATGGGGGGGATGGCTTCTGTAAAACTTTCAACAATAAAGATAAATTTTTAAACTTATTTCCCAAATTTGAAAAAAAAATAAACACACACACATAGAAGAAAGCCAGGCATCAAAAGTAAAAATAATTTAAAATGTAAATATGAGAATCAGATACATAAAAACTTTATAAATTTATATTAACAGATATAAAATATTAAAAAGTATGCCAAGTATAATTAAAGAAATAAAAGTGGTCATTGAAAATATAAGTAAGAAGTAAAATCGATGAAAACAATAAGGCATGCTTTACAAAGAACCAAATAGAACTTTTAGGAATTCTTGAATAGTTCCAGAAAAAAAATATTGGGATTTTGATTTGAGAGTGCATTCAATATATTGAAAACCTGTGGTGACTGCCATCTCAAATCTCCCCACAGAGAAGCAAAAATTTCTTACTAGAGAATTTTCTGAATAGTTTTATTCCAAGATATATTTTGGACCTAGGCAAGAGTACAATAGTATTTCCTAATTGGTCATGTACAGAAAAGGCATTGATTTTTTGGATGCTATCCTGCCATTATAAACTTATTTCTTCTAATGCTTTTGCAATTGATTCTGTTAGTCAATCAAAACAACTAGAAACAATGATAGTTTTGTTGTTCCTCATTTCCAGTGCATAGTTGATTATGTTTCTTGTCTTACACTGCCTAGAAAATCCATAACAGTGTTGAACAATAGCACTGATTGTGGCCATATAACTATATCTTCCTCCTAAATTTATGGGAATATTTATAACTTTTCATTCACAAATTTAACTTTGGAAGAATATTTCTAGTACAGGGTTTAGCAAACCCCTGGGCCATATCCCAGTAGCTGGCTTTTATAAATGAATGTTTGTTTGAACACAGCCATGCCCACACTTATCTACATATTGCCTATGGCTGCTTTCATGCTACCACATTGGGCAGATAAGTACAAACAGAAAAGCTAAAAATATTTTACTATCTGGCCATTTACAAAATATTTGGCTCAATATAAATGCACAGAGGTGGGCAAAAGTAGGTTTACAATATACAGTTAATAAAGCTATTGTAATAATCATAACCTACATGTGCTTTTCCATATGTACAACTGTAAATCTACTCTTGCTGAATCCTGTATATATCATCCTATATAATAAAAGCCCAGCAACTCAGTGGCGGAATGACCAGAACAACCAGTCAACCAGTAGCTATGACACATACTGACCACCAGGGGCCAGATGCTCAATGCAGGAGCTGCCCCTCGTGGCCAGTGTGCTACCACAGTGGGAGCACCGCTCAGCTGACTGGGATGAGTGGTGCTCCCACAGCAGGCTGATCCATGCAGGCCACCCCCCACCACACCAGTGCACGAATCCCATGCACCGGGCCTCTAGTATATATATATACTAGAGGCCCGTTGCACAAAAATTTGTGTACTCGCGGGGGGTCCCTCAGCCTGGCCTGTGCCCTCTCGCAGTCTGGGACCCCGCGGGGTATGTCCACCTGCTGGCTTAGGCCTGCTCCCCAGGGGATTGGGCCTAAGCTGGCAGTCAGACAGCCCTCTGGCAGCCCGGGAGCCCTCGGGGGATGTCCACTTGCCAGCAGGGAGCAGGCCTAAGCTGCAGTTGGACATCCTTAGAGCTACTGAGGAGGCAGGAGAGGCTCCCGCCACCACCGTTGTGCTGGCAGCCGTCAGCCTGGCTTCTTGTGGCTGAGCAGAGCTCCCCCTGTGGGAGTTCACTTACCACCAGGGAGCAGCTCCTGCATTGAGCGTCTGCCCCCTGGTGGTCAGTGTGTG
>NW_005357706.1:27191-28202 GCF_000412655.1 Myotis brandtii | reverse complement strand
GCTGAGGGCCGTTTTCAGGCTGGCGGGGGACTGAAGCTCCCAACCGCTCCTTTTTTTCTTTTTTCTTTTTTTATTCTGGGCCAGCTTTAGCTCTGAGGCCTCGGCCGCTGAAAGCAGGTTTTTGGCCTTTGTTTACCTTCTGTTTTTGATACAATGTTGCAGTCCGGCTGGCTGGAGCCCATCTGACTAACGCAGGTTTCTGGGGTTTTGTTTAGCTTCTATATTTGCAACATAGTTGCTTAGAGTTGCAGCTGAGAGGCGGGCAAGTCAGGCGGGGAACGTTGGAGTCCTCCTTCACTGGAGCAAGCAAGCCTCCCTGTTCACTTCAGTGCATGGCTGCAGGCCGCCATCTTGGCTGGCAGTTAATTTGCATATCGCCCTGATTAGCCAATGGGAAGGGTAGCGGATGTACAGCTAATTACCATGTTTCTCTTTTATTAGATAGGGTGTTTGTTAGAACACAGCCATGCTCACACTTATCTACATATTGCCTATGGCTGCTTTCATGCTACCACATTGGGCAGATAAGTACAAACAGAAAAGCTAAAAATATTTTACTATCTGGCCATTTACAAAATATTTGGCTTAATATAAATGCACAGAGGTGGGCAAAGTAGGTTTATAATTGTGAGTACACAAAATACAGTTAATAAAGCTATTGTAATAATCATAACCTACATGTGCTTTTCCATATGAACAACTGTAAATCTACTCTTGCTGACTGCTGTATATACCATCCTATATAATAAAAGCCCAGCAACTCAATGGCGGAATGACCAGAACAACCAGTCGACCAGTAGCTATGACACATACTGACCACTAGGGGTCAGATGCTCAATGCAGGAGCTGCCCATGGTGGTCAGTGTGCTACCACAGTGGGAACACCGCTCAGCTGACTGGGATGAGCGGTCATCCCACAGCAGGCTGATCCATGAAGGCCATGCCCCACCACACCAGTGCACAAATCCCATGCACCGGGCCTCTAATATATATATATACTTCATATATAAT
>NW_005357706.1:0-26276 GCF_000412655.1 Myotis brandtii | reverse complement strand
TATATATACACACATACACACACACACACACACACATATATATACACATTTAGTTGCCTGAATGTTGATATTTGTAATTTCTTTATAAAGAGATTTTTTTTAATTTCTTTATTATGAGCTTTTAAATAAATGCTGAACTAAATCAAATACTTATTTTCAACTATTAAGATCATATATGCTTTATTCTTTAATATTTTACTTTAACATATTTTAATATAATTATGTTGAAGTATCATTTTATCACTGCTATAATCTCAATTTGTTCATGATATTGTGTTTTTAATACACTGATAATTTTAATTTAAAAGTACTGTATTTGGGGTATTTGCACCTCTATACATAACATTATTTTATATATTTTGCATGCTATTTCTTTATCTAATTTTAATATCATCATACTTATCTCCAGGGGATAATAGAAAAAATGTGACTAGTAAAATTGTGAATAGTAAAATTGTCACAATTTGGGGTATTTGCACCTCTATACATAACATTATTTTCTATATTTTTCATGCTATTTCTTTATCTAATTTTAATATAATCATATCTATCTCCAGGGATAATAGAAAAAATGTGACTACTAAAATTGTGAATAGTAAAATTGTCACAATAAATGTTTTACTCTGGATGGTTTGATTAAAAAATAATTCTAAAATTATGTAATCCAACTGCCTTTTTACAGTATTGTTTATGTTTATTTTTCTATTTATACCAACATATTTGGCCTATTAGCATGTTCTATGGCTTGGTTTGGGTCATTCTGTTTTTTATGGTTGAAGGTCAGCAAATCTTTGGGAGCCAGGATGTTTGGAGGTCAGAATCTGCTTCCTTTGAAGTTATTTCCTAGAATTTTTAAGCAAACCGGTTGTTTGTCTGCAGTTATATATTAGTTAGCAGGTCATCATTTACAGAAATAATGTGAAAAGAATGGTGGAGTGGGCTATAACAAAGCCAAGTTATTTTATCCCAAGCTTTCGGTTGGCAATTCCTAATTTTATCCAGTGAATCCACTTTTTATCTTCTACCAGGAACAAGTTACAGAGATTTGTTCTGGACTCTGCACAGATGTAGAAGCTTTTGTGCCTGAATCCATTCCTACTCTTTGAAGCATCAGGTTTCAACCACAGCTTAACATGGTAGGGTCTCTAATTTTCAAGTTTAATCTTTGGAAAGCCCCTTTTTTTGTACTTTAATTAGGCTATGCTTTTTGTTTTTTGTTTTGTTTTTCATTTAAAAGATTCAATATACTATTGTTAATGCTTGCAATGGAATGTAGAAGTTTCAAAATGTTCAATTCACATTTCATTAAAATGTATATACTTAACAGGTAAAGAAGCTGAAATGGGAGCAAATAATGTGATTTTCCTGTAAACAAATATGAAATATGATACAAACATATCTATGTGAATATAAATTATATTAAAGATTGATACCATTTATTTTTCTTCCTTACCTCACGTTTCTCTGTAAACAAATGCACCTCTAAACTAGGGGCTAACGTCACCTCAATGAGCAGGCTACATGGTGAAACTCTGAGTAGTTAGTGAAAATGAATAAAGGATAGTTTTCTCACCTCAAATTATCTACATACAGCCATAGCCAGTTATGCTCACTGGTTAGAGTGTCAGCCCACGGACTGAAGGGTCACATGTTTGATTTCGGTCAAGGGCATGTACCTTGGCTGCAGGCTGATCCCAGGCCCGATTGGGGCGCTTGTGGGAGGCAACCAATCGATGTGTCTCTCTCACATGGATGTTTCTCTCTCTGTGTGTCTCTCCCCATCCTTCCACTCTCTCTAAAAATCAATGGAAAAAAATATCCTCCGGTGAGTATTAACAACAAAAAAAGTATCCACATTAACTTACTGAGAAGTAAACAACTCTCACAAAGCCTCAGTGGGTGCTGGTGTTGACTTGGGTCTTGAAGTAATTGCTAATATTTTAGGATCACAGTTAACCACATCAAGATAAGAGCCTCTTGGTTAGTATCTGGAAAGCCCTGTAAAAATAAAACACACTGTATTGTGAAATGTTTTCTGAATTTTACATATGTTTCTCGATTTTGCTTGCTTATTACCCTAAGGTTATAGTTTTGGCAGTAGGAGGTCTAACTAGTTTAATATCTTTAGTGTACATTATAACTATCTGAATCAAGCATGTTTTAATATCATTCTGTCAAGATAACAACTGATTTTCATTTAGATTATTTTTTGAGATAAAGCACAACATTAAATCAATGAAAGAAACAGTTGTGGCCTCCAGCTGTGGTATATTATTAGATTTTTAACACATCAAATGAGGGGAAATGTAGAGCCTCATTTTTTTGTGTTGTGTTTTTTTTAAAAAAAAGATGTTAATCACCAATTGCCTCTGGCAATGAATGGATGTGGCTTTCCTTGCCTCCTCCAAAAATGCTTAGCAGTGCCTAACACAGAAGTAGCTCCAGTTATTCCATAAAAGCAACCTTCAATAATATGCTGAATCCTCCTGCCCAAGTAGTTCAATTTAACTTTGCAGTTTTTATGTTGATTATCTTTTCTATTTTAGTATCTCATAGCATATAATCTCAGGTAATAAAAGTCCTTGGTAACCAGTTGAGACCTGCGAGAACGCTAGGCTTTTTCCCTAAATCTTGCCCTTAAAAATAAAAAGTATTCGTTTCACATCGTATGTGGTTTTTACTGCACTCTATCCTTTACTCGTGTAAAGCAATTTCTTTAGTTACATAACTTCTGAAAATAAGTGATTAACAGTTGCTATGCAGCCTTTCAAACAGCATGAGAGGAGCTTGCTCTGAGAGCAGCTGAGTGGACAGGGTCTCTGACCTGCACAACGACCAGCTATTTTCAAGGCTCCACACAGGCACGGGCTCAGGAATAAGTAACAAGTGAAGCCCTCAGACCCAAGGAGAGGGTTGAAGTTAATTATGTTTTTCTGAACCCCTGAACCTAACCTATTTATTTCTGAATTTTGAATTTTCTTGCTACATTAGGACTAACTGGAGGTTTCAGAGAAACAAGTCTGACCATAGCCAAATACACACAAGTTTCATATCTAACTATATCTACATGTCTATATAATAAACATGATAATTGTATAGTAATGCAATACTGCTTCTACTATTTTTGAGTGAATCTCTCTCTCTCTCTCTCTCTCTCTCTCTCTCTCTCTCTCTTTCTTTCTCTCTCTCTTTCTCTCTCTCTCTTTCTCTCTCTGTTTCACTCTTTCTTTCTTTCCCACACACATTTATATATATTAAAGACATTGTCACTGTAATTATAGATGTCTATTTTCTTTACATTTCTTAAGGTCTTAAAAGTTAAATTGCTACACCTTTTCAATAGAATTTATCTTTTATCAATCATAAACATCTCTCCATGTTCCATTAAATTATTTTTAACTTAAATTTTCTTTTGCCAATACTGATAGTTTTCCTCCCTTTTTATTTTGTCACTTTTTGTGTGGTGAATTGTAAATCTTTTTAATTCCAAGTTTTTATATCTTTTGATTTTTGGCCATGTTTCTCATAAACAGCTAGATTTTATTTTTATTTTCCCCAACCTTTGTATAATAGTAATAACAATGACAGCTAACATTATTGTTTTCTTACTGTGGCCAGGAGGTGTTCAAACTGCTTTTAAGCCTATTCAGTGTGGCTTGGTGGTTGACCATCGACCCATGAACCAGGAAGTCACTATTCAATTCCTTGTCAGAGCACATCCCCAGATTGCAGGCTCAATCCCCAATGGGGGCTGTGTAGGAAGCAGCCAATGAATGATTCTCTCTCATCATTGATGTCTCTCTCTCTCTCTCTCTCTCTCTCTCCTTTTCTCTCTCTGAAATTAATTAGAACATATTTTTTAAAAGTGCTTTCAATGTAGTAGGATTGAATCCCCAGAACAATATTAAGAGACTAGTGGCCCCGTGCATGGATTCGTGCACATTGAAAGAAAATTAATTAGAAGAAATATTTTAATATCACTATTCACCCTTTCTCTATAATAGAAGTGTCAGAGATGAAAGAAAATTAGTAAAATGTATATAAAATAATACATAAATTTGTTACTAAATAAACAATAACAACATGATATAACAATAACAAAGACATGATATAAAAACAACAAAATCATGATATAACAACAACATTGATAGAAACAATGACTGATAAAGTGATTAAACTTATTCTAATATCTCCCTGTATACCACATTAAGAGTAAAAACACTTTCAGAGGGCTTGACTAATTTCCCTTGAGATTAAGTATTTACAACTTTAACTTTAACGGCACAAGTTCTTTGAAGTCAAGAGAAAGCAACTTATAACTGACCATGTCCAAAAACAGGTTCGGGTAGGAATATTCCTACTCTGACTAGAGTTTGTCCTTGTGGTTTATTAATAGTCATCACAAATGCTGGCATCACGGGAAACTGTCTTCGAATTAATTTAAATGGGAGGCCAGTGTCAGACAGGGACAAATCAATTCTTTGAATGAGAACAACCTCTCCTTCCACAGATCCTGTTAATACTTCAGCTTTGATTATGTTAGGTTGCAATCTTTTGATAATAAATCTAATACCATTACAAAGACCCCATTTACTATTAAGATTTCTCAGTAGCATGATTGCACCTACTTTCAATTTTAATTTATGACATGACATTCCCAAAGGAGTAATACTATGAAGAAATTTGATGTGAGCTTTATATGTATCATGCATGCACGAGTCAACATTTATTATTAAATTGCCAGTGCACGTCATATGTACCGTCAGTCGGGTGGTCAGACGGATGTACGGTCAGTCACTTATATATATATAGTTTTTAATCCCACTTTGAACATTGTTTAACCCTTTTCCATCTGCTGTAGAGAGCACTGAAATTCAACTGTCTGGCTCCCAGGCAGTTCATTACCCTGAACTCCATATTTTTGTCGTTGTTGTTTTTTGCCCATAGACATTTAATGGGGAGCGAGAGAAAACATGTCAGTGAATATTAATGTCATGCATTCTAATTGATAGTGTTTATTAGAATATACTTAGCAACATGCTATGGCATAGAAGTTGTAGCCCTTGTTTCAGGGCACTTTAGGAAGTTAGGGCTGGAATACGTACCAATACAACAAAGAGAACTTTGTGAAAGTTTAGATGAAAGCTAAATTATTTTGTACACACTAGGCATACTAGAAACTCAGAGAGGATAGAGGCAGCATAAATAGCTTTATTTTAGGTCAGTTTAATAACAGGCATATATTTAATGTACAGTGAACCTGATACACATTTTTCTTTGCTATGCTACATAGTTACATATTTTCACTAGAATAATTTAGGAGTATATATGCATTAATAGATATAAAAATATACAGAGATGTTAATGGGGAAGCAGACTATACTTTTTTCTCTCAGTAGCAACTATGATCTAAACACATATGTTGACTTGTTTAGTCATCATACATATCCTGGAGGAAGATAACTAAAAGGATATGGAATAGCCCAGCTGGCATAGCTCAGTGGTTGAGCATTGACCTATGAACCAGGAGGTCAGGGTTCCATTCCTGATCCAGGTGTATGCCCTGGTGGGGGGTGTGCAGGAGGCAGTCAATTAATGTTTTTATCTCATTATTGATGTTTCTGTCTCTCTCTCCCACTCCCTGCTTCTCTGAAATCAACTTTAAAAAGAAATAAAAATAAAAGGATATGGAACAAATACTTATTAACTACTTTTGTGCCAGGTGGTACCATTTTATTAATTTATATAATTCATGAATATATGCTATATATTACATATATATATTTTTTGTTGTTGTTGTTTAATAAATAGTCACTGAATCCTCCATTGTGCATCTGACAAAAGTATAGATAATGAGGATGCATCAGTGAAGAAAATATTTAAGAACCACCTTCTCATAGATGTTATATTAGGGGAGCAGAAGTACTAAGCAATTTAACCCTTATAACAAGCCAGTAAATATTATCCTCAATTTACAGATGATAAAACTTATATGCAACAGGCTTGGGACCAATTTCAGAGTAGTAACTGATAAGCCACAGAGTCACACAATGCCACAACCTTCCCAGCAGGCTTCAGGACCTAAAGGAGGGGTCAACACACAAATGAAAATGCTATACAAGAAATACGAATTTAGAAGGCATGGGGGGCCAGGTGGAGACCTCTTTCTTGAAGAGGCACCCCTGAGCCTGGGTCCCATCTGCTTTTTATTCAGTTTTAGATACGCAACATAATTTCTCTACCATAACTCTAAAGCCCAGGATCTTTTCACTGTTCACTATTGCTGCTTTCCACAGAGGATGAGCCTCTTAAATATAGTGATAGAATATACATATTTGGGTAGCAAAAACCACCTTCAGCTTCTCTATAACTTACAAGATAATAAAAATCTAACATTAGGTGAATTAATTTTAAAGAATTTTTGCTTGATGTACTCAGTGGATGACCAAACTAACCAATCTTCATTCCTGTTTTTAAATATATGGTTTCTTTTTTTTCCTATTATTTATTTCCTCTCATGTCTGTTATATACATACACACAAAGCCAAAAGTATTCAATTTTTCTGTCTTTTGGTCACATGCCAAATAAAATTTCAGCAGCAACTGTATTAGCCAATACTGTAATTGCATCATTCATTTCACTAATCTCAAAATATTTTGTTTTGTTTACACTAAAAGCATGGAAAGATAGATAAAACTTTTCATTAATTATTGTTTTAAGATGGACTTTAACAGAATTGATTTTTACTACAACAACCCTGATCAAAAGAAAAAAATTGAGTTTCAGTAGAACTGGGTAGAAATATCATCATACATTTTAAAAAGATCACAAGAGGCCAGCAGATAGAATGACTTGGGTTACTGAGCCTGAGCAGACAATTCCAGAACCAATTATTTAGGTCACAGCCCTCATTAGCATAGCAATACATTCATTTTTCTCAATGTTACACTGTTTGGAGCCTTCCATTTTCTTAGTTATAAATGCATTAAAAATATCCCATTGAAGTGATACTTTCCTGGACACTTTTCAAACCAAATAGCAGATATTATATTCCAACTAGAGGCTTAATGCACAAATTCATGCACGGGTGGGGTCCCTTGGCCTGGCTGGAGATCGGAGCCCATGGGGGGAGCTGGCCAGGGGGAGGGAATGTGGGAGGTTGGCTGGCCAGCACCCCAATTGGGGCTGATGGGGAGGCCGGCCAGCAGGAGGGAGGGACCATGGGAAGTTGGCCAGCCATGGGAGGTTGGCTGTGGGAGCACACTGACCACTAGGGGGCAGCTCCTGCATTGAGCATCTGCCTTCTGGTGGTTAGTGTGTATCATAGCAACCGGTCGACCGGTTGTTCAGTCATTTAGGCTTTTATATATACATATATATATTGGAAAATTCTTAGTATGCAAGGAATTATGTGAAAGGTAATAAAGTTATGAGTAGATTTAGTCTTGGTCTCAACAGTCCAAGGGTCACCTCCAACAAACTCAGCTTTGTTAAAACCTGAAGTAACTTCTGTGGTGGCCCTGCAATGATGCCTAGCGTGTTTAAATCACTGTGAAATTTAAACTGGGTGCAATCAATTTTCTAAGGAATGACAACCATCTGTCTGGAATAAAAGATGATGCACCTTCAGTAATCTTTAGCTACGCTTTGTTTAAATCCTAATTTACATAAAAAGACTGGGTGCAACCATAACAAAATATTCTTTGAGTTTTAAACTGAAAGTGGGAAAGTAATAACTTACACAAATTAATTTTAATGAAAATGTTCACACATTCAAAAATGATGAATATTACTTAAAAATATTCAGTCTCATATTTAAAAATTTCTTCAAAACTGTGTTGCCGTCAAACATGACAAATATTTTCAAGACCCTTTTATATTCCCATTGGATCTAAATACTCTTTTCCTCCCTAGAGGCAAACACTACTATAAAAGTGATTTGTGTCTTTGCAGTAAATGTTTTCATAGTATATTACATTTGTATATGTTCATAAACAAATTTACTGTTGTTTTGCATGCCATTAAATCTACATTAAATCTATCATGCTCCATATATCATTCTGAATCTCTCCTATGTATTCCAACACAAGGTATTTCCTACTTATTAGTTACTTGGGTTTACTCTGTGGTTTTACATCTATGAATATATTATAATACATGATAGATTCTCCTGTTGATAAACATATTGGTCAGCTGTTTGTGATTGCAAATAATTCTGCAATTAGATCATCATCTTCTAGTACATGCCAAAAGGCTCTGTATGTTATATTCTAAAGTGACATTTCTGTTTATCTGCAAATCAACTTCATATTGCAAAAATTTTCTCCAATTAGATTGTACCAATTTAAACTATTAGCAGTTTCTGTGAGTTCGCATTTCCCTGAATCCTTGCCTACTTTTGATCGGTCTTTAATTGTTCCATATTGTTTTTAGAATTAAATTATTAAATTCTATGGAAATTCTTGTAAGGGCTGTAATTAAAATGACTGAAATTTTAGCTTAATTTGTGGAAAAATATCTTTATAGTATTGAAACTTTGAATTCAAGTATATATGTCTCATAATTATTTAGATCTCCTCCCGTGGCCTTAGTAGCACTTTTTTAAACAAAGGAAAAGCACTGGGTGCTGGCAGTGACTCTTTGACTCAATCTAAGCGTAGAGTGAACAATGAGATGGGCCCTGACCACTTTCTTAGAAGATCGCCAAGTCTAGGGTGTGAAATTATTTTCCTTGAAATCACAGTTTTACGCCTTGAGTCATCTTTCAAACTCAGCCAGCATGTCCTGTGGGGTGAGGCTTTGGGGTGAAATGTGTAGTGGTTGGGAGTCGGTCAATAACAAAATGAACTGAGAAAGTTTGACTTCTGTCTAACTCCCAACTGACAATCCCCACCATGAATGTGCCCAGGAAAATTTTAATCTGAAAAAAAAATCTAATATTTTAAAAGTTTCATAGAAATTTTATTTAGCTACACAAGTCACTTAAACATCATTTTTATGCTGTATAGCTTGTACTCAATGAAGTGATAGTAGTCATGTCCTGCTGGTAAGACTGTTAAGATGATTAATCTTTGATTACTAATTTAGGTTGTATTTTTTTAATTAAATAATTTCAAAATGCTTAGTCCTTGTAGAAGAAAAAATAGTAAATGAATGTGTGATGATAAAATACATTGGCAGCCTCTGTACTAGATATCCTCTAGACCAGTGTCTGTTTCAGGCTTGATACTCTATCTACAACTTAGTGAGTAATGGTAGGGTCCTAAACTGGGAGACAAGCTATAGGAAGTAATTTTCACAGACTGGCTCTCTTTGCTCTGTCCCATGACCATAGTCATTCATTCTAATGGCTAACTACAGGTACTTCAAAATGGACAGCACAGGAGGTGATATGATTATACACAACATGATCTTGTTAAAAGATTGTAATTTGTTATAGTTTACTTATGAGTTTGAGCATTGGGTGTGTGATAGAAAAAGAGCTTGACTTTTTTTACTTGGTGACTTTCAATTAAATATCATTTTTAAAGAGGTGCTTTGAGAACTAATACATGGTAGAAACCAGAGAAAAAAATACAATTCCCCACCATCAAGATGTAACCACTGTTAAAAGTTGGTATATTTCTGTCAGGTCTATAACTGTGAGAGGATTGTAAAAATAAGTATTAATATTAATTCTTTAATTTAACAAATATTTGTGGAGTGCAAATTCTAGGCCAGGCACAGTTCTAGATATTGGAGATACTGTGAAAACCAATACTTCCCTGTCCATGTCCAGCTTACATTGTAGTAAGAGACAGAAAAGCAAGATAAGCACTAACTGAATGATGTGTTAGAGATAAGAACTAAATAGAAACATAAAAAGATGAAGGGGAATTTGGGAAGGAAAGGGTGCAATTTGAGATAGTGTTGCCAGAGAAGTCCTCAATGGGAATGTAATTGTGCATTAATCATTGACATAAGTCAAATTCTTAATCTGAAGTTCTCAATGATGTGCCCTTGCTTCAGAAAGGATTGAACTTTTGCTTCTGCCAGTAGAAGTACTCATAGCCTCCATACATTTCACAATCGGAGCTGATACGCAGTTGGGCTTTAGTTTTTATTAGAGTTTCCCCAGCTCCGTTTTGCCCTATCCCTTCATTGCCATTCTTCAAAGTCTTCCAACTAAATCTGGGATTTTACCCAGGATGCTTCTTGGTGGATCCTGAACTGTAATTGTTGTTCCTTGAACCACGAGTCTGTAAAGTCTCTGCTCAGCCTCTCAGTCTCTTTCACACACAACTTGTGCATCAGCAAACATTCAAGAGACTATCAGGCTCATTGTCTCTGCATCCCTTTTAAAGGGATCTTGGGCCCCATAAGCGCTCCGTGCCTTTGTAGCTTCTTAATTCCTCCAATCAAATTCCATTTTGTCCAAGATTTCTACTTATTATGTGCAGAGTGTGCATTGCACCAAGATCCTCTGCCATCAACAGAGATAGAAATAAACCCTTTTCTTTTCAGTCTATAACTTAATCCTATCCTGTAGTTGGGCCTGGTTTTTCCTCCTCTCAAGACACATGTCCAATCTTCCCTAGAATTAAAATATTGTAGGGCTGGAAAAGACAATTGCTTTTACTACATTAGATGTGGGGATAGAGATAAGGACCTGAGGATTTAAATTATTCTTATATAAACACTCAACTCTCTCACACATTTTACCATTTATAGAATATAGTCTTAAAAACGAGGCCATTTTAAAAATAATACATTTATTTAAGATAATACATTTGGATGGACTATAAAGCATGTCCAATTGTGATCGGTCTTGCTGGAAGCCGGTCCATCCTTGCTGCTTGACACAGTGGCTGCAGGGAAGAAACATCTGCACAGCATATTCTTCAAGGGACCTGCCGTATATGACATACTGTTCTTAATATGTTTGCTTCCCTTCTTGGTGCTATGTGTTTTAACTAAGGTCACCTCTCCGAGAAACGTTGTTCCCCCAGGTAGGGATTTTCCCCTGAAGTTAGGGAGGGAATAAAACCCCTTAACTAAGTGCCAGGTGGGTAGTTAATCACTTTAACTACGAACAATCACGCTTAAGCTACATAATCTTTACTCCCTGGAATGGAGATAAGAAACGCCCTAACCTTTGGAATAGAAATTGATAGGATTAAAATCAACTGGTATAAATACAGATGTAACAAGACAATAACACACAGAACTTGGAGGCAGCGGTACTGTGCGGGCCTAAGCAAGTCTTTTGGACAGAGCCGCCACGCTCCGGTCTAATGTCGGAAACCCGTGAGGAGCAGCTCATGGAGATGATGGGCGCCACCGAGAACGGGCACAAGGCTGCCCCTGTAGGCGAGTCGCTGGCCGGGCTGGGCAGCGAGGCCGAGGCGAGTGCTGGAGGCGGGAGCGTGGCACCTCCGGCCAGCAACCAGAACGGCACTGAGGGTGACAAGATCAACGCCAGCAAGGAAGAGGAGGATGCAGGAAAAATGTTCGTCGGTCACCTGAGCTGGGATACCAGCACAAAGGACCTAAAGGATTATTTTACCAAATTTGGAGAGGTCGTTGACTGTACAATAAAAACGGATCCCAACACTGGCCGGTCCAAAGGGTTTGGGTTTATTCTCTTCAAAGATGCATCTCGTGTGGAGAAGGTCCTCGACCAGAAGGAGCACAGGCTGGATGGCCGTGTCATCGACCCCAAAAAGGCGATGGCCATGAAGAAGGAGCCTGTAAAGAAAATTTTTGTGGGGGGTCTGAATCCTGAAGCCACTGAGGAGAAAATCAGAGAGTACTTTGGCGAGTTTGGGGAGATCGAGGCCATTGATCTTCCAATGGATCCAAAGTCAAACAAACGACGAGGTTTTGTTTTCATCACCTTTAAAGAGGAAGAACCTGTGAAGAAGGTCCTAGAGAAAAAGTTCCACACCATCAGTAGAAGTAAGTGTGAAATCGAGGTGGCTCTGCCCAGAAAAGTCTATCAACAGCAGCAGAATGGCTCTGGGGGGCCGTGGAAACCGCAACAGAAGGAACCGAGGCCGTGGTGGTGGCGGTGGAAGTGGAGGAGGTCAGCGTCAGAGTTTTAATCAGGGCTACGGCAACTACTGGAACCAGGGCTACGGCTACCAGCAGGGCTACGGGCCCGGCCATGGCGGCTACGACTACTCGCCCTATGGCTATTACGGCTACGGCCCCGGATACGACTACAGTCAGGGTAGTACGAATTACGGAAAGAGCCAGCGACGTGGTGGCCATCAGAATAACTACAAGCCATACTGAGGCTTCGCAAGAGCGCCAGTCTGACCGCACACGCTTTATTTGGATATTGAGTAAACACAAACAATTATGTACCAAATTTCACGTGGCATACTTTCTATGGCCTGTCCCACGTGCATCTTATTTAAAATTTTAAATAAAATTTCTCCCCTGGAAATCACTCTCGTGGTTACTATTCCCAGAGCTCTAGTTGTTTTAGGCCGTCTGTGGTGTCTCAGAGGCCAGAGCGGCTTTGTACAGAACCTAGACACAGAACCTAGAGACAGGACCTGGCTAAAGAACCTACACACAGAACCTAGAGACAGGACTTGGCTGGAGATCCTAGACAGAACCTAGACACAGAACCTAGAGACAGGACCTGGCTAAAGAACCTACACACAGAACCTAGAGACAGGACTTGGCTGGAGATCCTAGACAGAACCTAGACACAGAACCTAGAGACAGGACCTGGCTAAAGAACCTACACACAGAACCTAGAGACAGGACTTGGCTGGAGATCCAAGACAGAACCTGGCTGGAGAACTTAACCAGAACTTCGCTGGAGATCCTAACCAGAACTTGGCTGGAGATCCTGGCTAGAGAACCTGGCTAGGCTGCTGATCAACTGAACGCTGTCTCCGTGTCATTCCTTCTTCACCAACTCCGTCCACACCTTTGGGAACCCCTGGACCTGCTGGGGTTGGACCCCAACACGGTCTGCAAATGAATGTGTTTATCCCTTACATCACACAGAAGCTGAGAAGCTGCACATTTTATTAACCCCAGAACATGGCACTACTGGGACCAAAAATGTGCACTACTTGACTCACACTTTGTTTCTAAGTCAATTGTGATTATATTGTATTTCGTCAGAGAGAAGATGCCCCCAACTATTAGAAATATTATTATTTTATTAATTGCTAAGAAAGAAAATACTTCTTATAAAACTTTCGCATGGCATCAATTTTAAGAGGCATCTTAAATTCAGATAAATTAAAACTTTAACATTTATGAAAAATTGTAAGACAAAGAAATAAACCACGTAGGGCCAAATTCACCTTTTCATTATCGATGAAGCTGTTTTTAGAAGTGTGTTACATTTGGGATGATAACTTCTTCGTACGGAACCCCAGAAATAGCAGACATCACCCAGCAGAGCTTAGCACTGCAGGACTCCCCATGCAGCAGTCCTGTATCAGGGACGGGGAAAGAGAATATACCGTACACTCCTTACAGGCAGGTGAGTTGTAAGAGGAAGAAGAAAAAAATAAGTTGTGCTCTGCACACCTAATTTTTTTTCTCCCAAACTCACCAAACAGATGTCACTTCACCTCCTTCAGGATACAAGCAGAGAGGCAGATGGTTGTCCCCGAGTTCCACCTGAGCAAAGGGATTGTGAATCATGAGGTGGTAGGGAGGAAATACCCCTCTGAACAGATAGGTGCAATGATTAAAAGTAGAAATTCTGTTTTTCTCCTTGTAGTTCTGCTCCAGTGATGATGGCCTCAATTCAGTCCTGGGATGTTTGTTAGAAACAATATTCCAAGGCATTCCAAGATTATTCTGTATGAGAAGGAGTAAAATTCAAGTGATGGGAGAAATCTATGAAGGATATAAAGTGTAGAATGTGAGAAACAAAAGATATACCTCTCTCACCTTAATAGGAAATTATCTCCCCCGAAAGGGGATATGACCGAGACAGTGTCACACTGATCCCTGAGCACAAAGCCAGAAACTCCATCTGCCCTCCTAAAAGGCTTACACTGCCCAGGAGCAGTTAACACAATCCTCTTGTCTCATTTTCCAAGTGCTACCGATTGCCTGTCCATAAGAAAAACACTGACTCACAGGCACCAGAGAACTGGAGAGCAGAGGCAGAAACCTGGCTGAGATGACATTTCCCTGCTGCATTGCTTTGTGCTCCTCTCTTATGTGCATTAGCCTCTCCCCATTGGCCTTAGACCCCAAGTGCTTCTTGTACCCACATGTCTCCTCATGGAGTTTGATGTTTGTTTGGGGACATCTAGTTTCCACTGACTGTGGCTGGCTCCTATATCACTTTGAATCCCAAAAGGCAATATAAATAACATTTTCATATGGATTGGAAAGTAGTATAGGCTTTAGAGCCAATAGAGGAGAGTTTAGTCCTCATCCACAATCATATGTAAAAGGAAGTTGTCAGCCGCTTGAGACCTCTGAGATTCCTTCTTACTTTTTCATTCTTTTCTGTTTTTTTCCCCCTTTTGTGTTGTATCAGTGAATATTATTGCAGAACTTCATATTAAACACTATATCAAACACAAATAAGCAACCATCCTAATTTTTTCCACTGTGCTCAAATCCCTAGGGACTTGAAATTAATTTGCAATATTAAAACAAAAAGCATGGACCCTCAAAAACAATGTATTCAAAATTCTTGTAAATAGTAAGAGATGCCGCATAATAACGTATAATTGTTTATCAAATAAAGATCACAGAATCTTTTCTATAGAACTTTTAGAAAAATTATCTGTGGTGGCTGGAGAGGCAGGGAAATATTTCAGACAGGAGAAAGCTTCAAACGGCCATTGAAATATGAGTATGAATTAGGAAGCTAGAGTAGATGGAGAGGCTGATGAGGGAATTTCACAGGCTGAGGACAAAGAATGTTGTCCTTTTCTTCATCTAACTAAGATCAGCACCTCTTCTGTGACCTGCCTTCTTAGTTTTATGTCTCATTTCCCCCCATTTCCTAAGTATCAGAAGCTGGGCATGTTACTTGACCTTCATGCATTTCAGTTTCCTCTATAAAAGGAATAACTGCACATTCCTTATAGAGTTAACATAAAGACTAAATTAATTCATCCAGGAAAAGTGCTGAAAATGATGGTTTTTAGAGTGATAAACTCAATAAGGCATGGTTATTATTAAACTTATACTGTTCACTGGTTAACTTCTAGTTATCCTTCAGAGCCAAGTTCAAGTGTCAATTCTTAAATTAAACTTAATCCAATTAACTGGTTTCAATTTTAGCATTTATTACTTTTGTTTTTACATATATTTTATGATTACTTGATCAATGTCTTTCTTCCCTTCTTGATCTTAGGCCAATAACAGTAATTGAATCTAATTTTTGCTCAAAAATGTTTTCTCAGTTTATTCACAGTGAAACACAAAATCCCAATAATGTCAATAAAGCCTTATATAGGGTGTCCCAAAATTCACGCAAGATTTGAATTTTGCATGAGCATTAACAACAACAGCAACAAAAAATAAAAACCTAATTTTACTTGGTTTATTGAATTAGATTCTAATATCTGCTGCCCTTTGATTTCAATCCCTTCAATTTGATAAGCATTACCAAGTACGAATTATGGCCCAGGAGCAGGGACAATGAAGACCAATGTACATTCCAGCAAAGCTGTGGAGGCTATTTACCCGATATCCTATTCCATACATAACCCTATACTGTATCCTGTATGAATCAATAAAAAATTTATAATTTTTAATTATAAACCTGTGTTTTCTATCAAAATTACTTCTTGCGTGAATTTTGGGACACCCGGCCTATACAAAACAATTTGTCACCTCCTGCACACCTGTTATACCTCATCTCCACTATGCTCATTCCTGCTTCTTCCACTGAAGCATAAAGGGCGCTTGAATATATCAGGCACATTTGTAACACAGGGCTTTCCTACTGGATTCTCTCTCACCTGCAAATGCTCTTCCCCAAGGTCCCTAAAGTCTTCACTCCTTCATCGCCTCAGGAATTTGTTCAAATATTACTTTCTGAGGCTAGCCTTCAACTAGTCACCTTATTTTAAAAATACAAGCTACAAAACTTCCTATATCCCTTTCACACTTTATTTTTTCCATGATATTTATATCTACCTAATGTAGTAGATGCTTAATTAATTATTGTGTGTCTGTCTGCTCAGTCTTCCTCATTAGATTGCATAAATCATGGCAACAAGAGAGTTTGTCTGCTTATTGTATTCCTGGGATCTAAAGTGTATCTAATATATGTTAGGTGTTTAATAAATATTTAGGGAACTATGGAAGATACTGCTGCATGAGTGAGGTAAATAATAGTTCTATAGGTCTTAAAGATTCTTTCATGAATTGAAAGATTGAATGATTTGAATTGAATACATGAATTGAATGAATTGAAGATTTGAAAGAATTCAATAAATAAACTGACTTAATCTTCAAGAATATGAAGGATTCAGATATAATAAAATATGAAAGGCCATTTATTATAGTAAAAGTAAAAAGAGGAAATTAGAGAGAGATATCTAGGTTTGAGCTGCAACATGTTTTTAGCACAACGCTAGGCAAAGGTATTAACATTTCCAAGTTTTATATCCTCATTATTTGTCTTGGAAATAAAATTAGCAAGTAAATGTCAAAGTACTCCACGTTTTACTAGCAGTTATTGTTACCCCTGCCCATTCCCTTTATTAGCAGCTCATTCTCATTGGAGTTTTAGGATAACGTAGGAAAGATATTGATGCACAAAATCTCAGGTGGCATAATTGTTTTTGCAGCTTTGTACCTTTGTACTAACTGGCTTTACAAGCAATAAATGCCTGATCGCTAGCACAATTAACATTGCAAAATACATTCCTGTTCTATTACTCTTTACTGCCTTTATGTGATGGTTAATTGTATGTGTCAACTTGACTGGATCAAAAGGTGCTCAGCTATTTAAACATTCTTTCTGGGTTTGTCTTTGAGAGTGTTTTTGGGTTTACCATTTCTACTTCTTTGTATTTATTTATCCATCTATATCCCATTGGTTCCCTTTCTCTGGAAAACCCTGAGTAATCCACCCCACCATTATTATAAAAACCTGCCAATCCATGAAAAGCAATTAGTGGCATAAACCTGCAAATGTGTCATATGTGCCAATGAAAGATCAAGGACTTTGAATTGAATACATGAATTGAATGAATTGAAGATTTGAAACAATTCAATAAATAAACTGATTTAAAGAACATGAAGGATCCATTGAGACCTTAAATCTTTTTTTTTATTGCTTAAAGTATTACAAAGGTACAAAGGGTATTACATATGTGTCCCTTTTTTTCCCCCCGCCCTTGACAATCCCCTGGCCTCCCCTACCCCCCAGTGTCTTATGAGACCTTAAATCTTATTCAAAGTTTTTATTACTTATGACAACAGCTCCCACTTATGAAATGCTGAAAACACAAACAAACAAAAGTATCCAGGACCTATAGACAACTTAAGAAATTATTTTGGAGCCCATCTTCCTATTAAGTATCAACTGGAAAGACAAAAAGAATACTACATGATACTTGAGAAGAATGGATAGTAAAATATAATAAGAAAATATACCAGTTATCACTGGGTGGACTTTGTTGGTAGTGCAAGATTAGGAGGCTATCACAGTACCTAATTCTAGAGAACAGAGACTAGTGCTAGATTGATTCCAGACCATGATGCCTTCAAGTGAAAAAAAAAATTTTTTAAAGAAACAAATAAATGGCAACATAATATACATAATATATACTATTTTAATGGATTGAAATACTCAAGATTATTAGCATGTCAATTCTCCACATAATTATCTAAACATTAAAAACATTGCCATTCAAAATGCCAGAAGGATGTTTTAAAGATATTGAGGAGCAGATTATAAAATTTACTGTAAATGCAAAGAAACTAGAATAGCCCAAACAGTTTGAAATAAAAAAAATAAAGCTGCACAAAATACTTCAATATTTAATATAAAACTACAGTAATTAAGACAGTGTTATAAATGAAAGGCATGGAACAGGATAGAGATACTTGAAATAGACCTGAACAAATATGACTAATCACATTTTTAGAAAGGTGCAAGGCAACTTGACAGAAAAAATTCTGTTAAGTAACTGATGCTGGAGCAATTGAACATCAATATGTAAAAAATAAAACTATTTAGACCTCATAAAATACATAACAAAAGTATATCAAAGCTAACCATATAAAATGGAGTACTATTAGAAAATATTTTAGAAAAAAAGGAGAAAATATTTGTGACATTGGGTAAGCAATAACATAACTTGTAAAAAATGAAATAACATGATACAGCAGAGTTAATACTTTTATCCCATGAAAGACACACAATAAAGGGAAATAAGCATGATTAAAACTAAAAATGAAAAAAAAAAACAGGAAAATTTTTTAAATGGGCAAAAATCTAGGTCTATGGTAGAAAATATACAAAATGAGACCAAAACAATTTAAAGTACAAGAAATTAAGGAAGTTTTTAATTTTAAGTGCATTGATGAGGCATGTCAAAGGAACAAAGGAGCCAACTGAAAGAGCTCCCAGTGGCCAAAGCTGGAAAAATTTGAGCAATAAAATAAATCAAGTAATACTGGATGATAACCCAAAGTATAAAATAAATATCCATGATATCTATGTGGCCATACTGAAATGATCGAACAAATTATTAAATGGTTGGGAAGAGATAAATCTTCCATGAAGAAAAATTCCAAATAATTTATGTAGATACTCTGACCTCCAGAAGAAGAGCATAATTTCCCACTTCTTAGGTGTCAGCTGTGACTTCCTTCTACAGTATACAATGTAGAAAGGCAGAGTGTGGGGAGAAACATTTTACTTTGGAAAAAAATGACAGGTGATCAAAGTCAACATCAATACCTCTGGATCATGGATACTACCTCTTTGATATGATTTGATGAAAATAGCACTTTACTTCTGTGGTCTTCCTCCCCCAAATTTATAAGCTCATCATAGGCCAAACATCAGACAAATGAATTTTGTCTGTAGAGGTGTATTTTATAAAAATTCCTAACCAGTACTCCCAAATCTGCTAAGATCATCAATTTAAAGGAAACTTTCAGAGACTAAGGAAGACATGACAACCAAATGTAAGGTGTTATCATTGGATGGGATCCTGTAAAAGAAAAACAACAGCTAAAAAAACTAAGGAAATCTTAAAGTGTTAACTTAGTTAATAATAATACATAAATATTGGTTCATTGATCATAACACATGTGTGCCATACTAATGTAAAATGTTGATATGAGAGGATATTGGGTGAGGGACATAAGGGAGTTCTTAATATTACCTTCTCAATTTTCCTCCATATCAAAAACTGATCTTAAAAATAAATGCTATTTTTAAAATAAAAGCTAAAGGTAACAATAGACACTACCCAAAATATATATAGGTGGCAATTAAGCACCTGAAAAGATTCTTACTATCATGAATTATTAGGAAAATACAAACTAAAAGCTCAGTGAGATATTACTACTTACCTATTAGAATTGCAGAGAGACAGAGACAGAGAACGGAAAAAAAGGGGGGATAGAGAGAAAAGAAAAGTCAAAGCAAGGGAAGGAAAGGGAAGGAAAAAGAATATATATTTTTTAATTGATAGCACCACAAACTAGGGAGCTAGTGGAGCAGCTGGACCTCATACATTGTTAGTGAAAAGGCAAAATGGCTCAGCCAGTCTGGATGTTTGCAATTTCCTATAAAATTAAAAATACATTTGCCTTAACCTGTGACACGCGTGTCAGAGGTGACACGTGAACTCATTTTTTTGGTTGATTTTTCTTTGTTAAATGGCATTTAAATATATAAAATAAATATCAAAAAAATAATTCTTTGTTTTACTATGGTTGCAAATATCAAAAAATTTCTATGTGTGACACGGCACCAGAGTTAAGTTAGGGTTTTTCAAAATGCTGACACGCCGAGCTCAAAAGGTTCACCATCACTGTCCTATACCATTTTATATAAGAAGTTTGAACATGCTTGAATTTTGGTATTTTGGGGGTGTCCTGGGAATAATACCCTATAGATACCAAACAATGACTGTAATTGGTAAAAATCAGAAACAACCCAAACACCCTTCAATTGGAAATGGTTAAACAAATGTCTACATGAAGAAATACTATTCAACATTAAAAGGAAGACAGTATTAACATACCAACATGGATGAATCTAAAATGTATGATACAAAATAAACTAAAACACACTCAAAGGCTACTTTAGGTTAACTACAAAGGGTAGCATCAGAGGATTTTTGGAGGGCGATGGAACAGTTCTGTATCTTGACTGTTTGTAGTGGTTGCACAATTCTAGGCTTTCCCAAAATTTAGAGAAGTGTACACTAAGAAGAGTGACATCTACATTATGTAAATTAAAACCTAAAAAGCAATGAAAGAAAACCATTGGAGTTTTGCAATTCTTATAAAATTCCCCTTTATTCTACTAAAACATCAGCACAATTTAGAATGACCCTGATATGAATAAAATGATAATCCTCTCAGCACCAGATTCCCTGGAATGCAACAGTCTCTTCTTTTTTTTGTAACATAGTGCTAGGCTGTGTACATATTATAAACTCATAGCTTTACGTATTTAATTAATTTTCACTCTGTGATTTCCAGTCAGGGCACATACCTAGGTTGCAGATTCAATACCAGTTGGGATGCAATGCATCCAGGAGGCAACTGATCAATGTTTCTCTTTCACCTTTCTCTCGCTCTCTCCCTTTCTCTCTCTAAAATCAATAAAAACATATTCTCAGGTGAGGATTAAAAAAATATTTATAAAACTATGTACAGAAGAAGCAAAAGTAGGTTTACAGTTGTGAGAATATGAAACACATTATTCTTATATTATTATTTACTAGGGACCCAGTGCATGAATTCCTGTACCTTGAAAGGAACTATGGGCCATGAGGCTGTGGTAGGCACAGGGCTGGGTCTCGGCCCATCCTCTGCACCCCTGCCCTGGCCCCTCCCATCACGACCTCTGGTCCCTTGTCTGCCGGCAGCCCCGCTCCCACCACTGCCTCTCCCATGCACTGATAGCGCTGGCCCCGCTTGCACCCGCTGACACCCCCTGGTGGTCAGCGCATGTCATAGCGACCGGTTGTTTGGTTGTTCCAGTTGTTCTGCCATTCCGTCTATTTGCATATTAGCCTTTTATTATATAGGATTAATCACTGTATTAATTTCCATATGAACAATGGTAAAACTACTTTTGCCCTATCCTGTTTGGCTGCCATCTGTGGTTGCTAGGTTCTAGTAGAAGCTAGAAATTTGCTGTACTAATGAGTGAAGCCATGTACTACTCACGCACATTTTTTGTTGTTTTCTTAAGGGCTAAACTAAATAGAAAGGAATCTGGGTGATAGCAATTTGTGTTAAAAATAGCCTAAGGAAACAGCCCTGAAATAGGACTTCAAAGTGTTCCAACTGACAAGGAGACCCCTATCAGTAATGGAAATTCCCCTACAGGTAGCTTGTGGCTGGTGGAAATGGATGAACTGTCATAGGTGATTAGGAGCTTCAAAGGAAGCAGTCTCTTGCAGGATGCAATGGATGCACTGGAAAAAGACCACCAAAAGGTGAGGATGATGAAGCACAGACTTAAGGATAGATGTGAAAGTCAGAGGGGCTCCTGGGCAGCACAAAAAGAACCCCATATTCTGAAATAATGGGCAAAAGCAAACTAACAAACAAAAACTGAGACCTTAAACTGAATTACAAGGGCAATAGAACACTAGAGAAGATTCAATTATCTACTCCGGCAAGTCTGACATGCCAAGTTCAGGACTATGGTTAGTTAGGAGTAGAACTAAGAGACTAGGGATGGATGGAAACCTATGGGTTGATGCACTCAAGAACCAGAGATTCACCTGAACCGTCTGGGACACTATTATAGTATCTCATTTGTCTGGGTCAAAGAGTATATGTATGCCTTTATTCTTGCCTGAAGACAAAGAACATATACACCTTTTAAATAAAACTCCACCCCTCCTCTGGCTTCCAGATGGGTAACTTAGGTTAGATAACAGCAAGACCCAGCTGGAAAGAGGGTCTGGGCCTGCCAAGGGAGGAAGGGGATAATGTATCTTAAAGGAGCTGCAGGAACTAGTCAGTAAGTACTGGTGGGAACCAGGAGAGTATGTGTAGAACTGTGTCCAGAGAGTGATGAATCAGGAGGGTGGAATAAAGTTAGTTAAATGAGTGATCGTTAACATGGTAACATTACATTGTGATGTAAATTTAATAGGCAGAAGTCTGTAAGCCAGAACTGCTACCAGGAGATGCAGTTATAGAAATGGGCTCATTGTGGCAATGGGAATGAAAGAGTTCCCTGATAAAAGGAGCCAGATGGTTGTCTTAATCATCACTACAAAATCTCTGGCAATGAAAATAACTGCATTTTAAGAGAAGTTCAAACTTGGCTCAAAGAGGCTATTGATTTCTCAGTACCTACGCTGCCAAACTAACACCATGGGAGCTACCAAATATTACAGTATCTTTAAGAGTAATTCTCAACATTATCATGAAGAATAATTCTCAACATTATCATGAAGAACACTGTCCTCTCAGAGAGTAGACTCATGGCTTTGTTTCACTATCAGAACAGGGAATCCTTGTTACAGCTCTCTAAAGATACGTTTTATGTTATAGAGCAGTGATGGCGAACCTATGACACGCGTGTCAGAGGTGACACACAAACTCATTTTTTTGGTTGATTTTTCTTTGTTAAATGGCATTTAAATATATAAAAGAAATATCAAAAATATAAGTCTTTGTTTTACTATGGTTGCAAATATCAAAAAATTTCTATATGTGACACGGCACCAGAGTTAAGTTAGGGTTTTTCAAAATGCTGGCACACCGAGCTCAAAAGGTTGGCCATCACTGTTATAGAGCCAAGGGTAAGGGACCTCTTTTCTGCCAAGGGCCATTTGAATATTTAGAGCATTATTCGTGGGCCATACAAAATTATTGGCTTAAAAATTAGCCTGCTCTTCTATTTGGTCAAACATATTAAATCACCCCTAATGCCTTGGCAGGGACAGACTAAATGATTTTGCGGGCCTTATATGGCCCTCGGGCAGCTGGATATTCCCCACCCCAGTTATAGAGTGTTAAACTCTTAAACTCTCTACTTCTTTTCTAAATGAGTCTATTTTATTTTTATTTTTAATTGTGGTTGTTCCTATTTCCCATCTTATATAGACACTAGAGGCCCGGTGCATGAATTTGTGCACCAGTGGGGTCCCTCGGCCTGGCCTGGCTATCTGACCTCAGGGGATGTCAGATAGCCGGTTTCAGCCCAATCCCCACAGGACCAATCCAGACCGGAGGGAGCCCAATCCTGTGCGTTGAGCATCTGTCCCCTGGTGTCAGTGTGTGTCATAGCAACCGGTCGACTGGTTGTTCGGTTGCTTAGGCTTTTATATAGAGAGATAGAAAAATGAGCAATGCACATTACCTAAAGATTCTGGACTTGGAGCATCACGGAAATTGGTATTGTCTCTTTGAGAATATAAGGTGGGCACACTTTTAGTGGTACATGAAGTAGTTATATCATGTTAGATATGTTCATTTTTTAATGTACCTTATTGTTATTAAAGAAAAGCATGGATTGTCTTTCTCCATTGCTAGTGGGAGTGGAGTTCTTGGGGTACCACTGGGATAGGCATTTCCAGAGGCCCCTACAGTAGGATGAGATGTGGTAGAAATCTTTATTTTCATGGAATTATATCCTTGGGTTTCCAAAGTCCTATTTCTCTTAATCCAGTCCTAGAAGATGTACAGCTGAGGATTCAGTAGAGCTAGAAGCAAAACCATTGTCCAAAGTTTCCTCTCCATGGTGAGGTTGGGTCCTGTACAGCATCAGACTAGTTGCAGTCCATTAGTATGTGCCCTCTAAAACAAGAGTCCCAAGAATCCTCAAAACACAGGAGAGTGAACTCATTTGTTCTGGGGATTAAATACTATCTCAAATCTTCCTGCGCTTGCTATGGCCACTCCTACGCCTACTCTGGCCAATGACTGGCAGACGAGTACCTTTGCTATGTCACACAGACTTTACTGGGCAGGTGTCTATTCTTCCCCTGTCCAGACCCTTCCCAGCCATCTGTGGGGGATAGACCTGGAGAATGTTAATCTGCAACTTCCTGGCAAAGTTGCACAAATGACATGCCTATAGAATGTGGCCCTCCCTTTGCTCCTTTCCAGTTATTAATAAACTAGGTTAATTTACAACAGTATCATTATGGAAAAAAAAAAGGCATGTGATTTTTGTGTTACCAAGGCATGGAATGTAGTGAAAACTGTTACTATCTTCTGTCTGGTATGCTTTCTACCTTCTATTGATAACAGTGTCTTGATTTTCCAATGAAGAATGACCATTGCCTCACTTTTGTTTCTTAGCTTATGGATGGGGCAGCTCTTATCCTCATACCCAGATTTGTGTGTGGTAGAAACTTGACTGTTTTTCCTGTGTGTGTTATGAGTATGTGACTCAAGTGGAAATATAGGATCCCAGTCAAAGACTGTTTCTACTGGAATCATTAGGGAAATAGCCTTTAACTGTGATTGCTAAACAGCATCACTTGAGAAGAATTTACATAAGAATGAAGACAGAAAGGCAAAGCTTAGAGGAGGCTTATATCCTTAGGGCATTATTTGAGCATCTAATCCTAAATATGACTGCAATTAGTCTTCTCTGGACTTAAAAGTAGGGCTAGCCAATAAATTTTACATTTGGTTTAGGTGTTTTCTGATAGTTTACAATAACCATCAAAGAGTCTTGGTTAACAGGTCCTCTCATCCTTATTTCTCATAACATAGACTCCAAATTTTTCAGTCACATTGAATACACATAAAAAATTGTTCTAATTGTACTTTATTTTTAGAGATTTTTTTAAAAAAATGGATGAGGTGCCCTGGCTGGTTTGGCTCACTGGATGGAGAGTCAGCCAGGGGACTGAAGGGTCCCAGGTTCGATTCCGGTCAAGGGCATGTACCTTGGTTGCAGGCACATCCCCAGTGGGGGGTGTGCAGGAGGCAGCTGATTGATGCTTCTCTCTCATTGATGTTTCTAGCTCTCTGTCCCTCTCCCTTCCTCTCTGTAAAAAATCAATAAATTTTTTTTTTAAATGGATGAGGTATTGTTTTCTTGTGTGTGTGTGTGTGTGTGTGTGTGTGTGTGTGTGTGTTTTGCCTTTTTAAAATCAATATTCTGCTCCTTTTGAATTCAGATGGGTTTTTGTTTTGTTTTGTTTTAATGTTACTGCCATTCTCCTATTGCTCTTCCATTATTTCTCCATTTCTGAAATCATCCATAACTGAGGTAAACCTTTCTTAGGCAAATAAAGTGGCAGCATTCTCATGGGATGCCCTCCCTTTCCATTTGGTTCCTATTAAACACTCTTCTCACATCTCAAATAAGTGGCTGGATGATAAAAATTTAAATAAGCAGTTCATCGATCCAGTAGCCTAAGGGAAGTTAAGAGAGAGCCAATTCCTTGCTAATGCCAGAAATACTATCTGCTATAGTTTCTTTTCTGTCTTTCATAACCGCACTGCACTAAAGGGCAAATACCTGTACCTAACATTTAATATGGCCTCTGCTCCATGCCAGGTACACAGTTTGGCAATGCCAAAAGATTCCCATGCTGCTGCTCGCCTGGTTAGTGACTATTTCCGGGTACATTGCCTGGTCCTACTTTTTTCACTCACCATAGGAAACCTCAAGTCTTCAGTACGATTACTTTCTAATAGTGTTAAGCTATTGCTACATGGACATATTCAATACAAGGATCTGCCCTTACCATTTTTAATGTCTATATTTTCCCCTCCAGTTTTAGAGGAGTGCACCAAAGTGAGACCTTGCCCTTGAATTCCTGGCCAATCCTATATTTTATGTCTGTGTCAACTCTTGATATCTTCTTTCAATGGTGTTCAATTAGCATTATATTTAATAGAAATTACTTCAAATATGTTGTATGTGGAAAGCATCTTTCCCTAATGCCCAACACAGGTTCTCAGAACAGCCCTTTTCCATTTATAAGTTACAATTTGGGAGGGGAAGCCACTGGATGGGTGTGTTTTAAAGTTTGTGTTCCTTTTTACATCATGACTAAAGGTTCCAACGCACAAACAAAAATTTATTGACCCCTGGAGGTTGACACCAACATTTTCTGAATTCACTCATATTTAACAGCTCAGAATTACCTTTTTTTTTTTT
>NW_005357705.1:0-502 GCF_000412655.1 Myotis brandtii | reverse complement strand
CAAGTCAGGCGGGGAACGTTGGAGTCTGCAGTCCCTGGAGCAAGCGAGCCTCCCTGCTCGCTTCCAGCTGCCTGGCTGCAGGCCGCCATCTTGGCTGACAGTTAATTTGCATAAGGATATGCTGATTAGCCAATGGGAAGGGTAGCGGTCATGCGCTAATTACCATGTTTCTCTTTTATTAGTGTAGATAACCTCCTTGCCTCTTAACAATATACATGCATCTTCACTTCAAACTCACACCCTTTGTAAAGAACCTATAGCTAACCCATGCTAAGTTATAGTGAGCAACCATTCTTTAGGACGCTATTTCCATTTTTTTTCTCTTCTACTTCAGTGAACATTGTACATAAATAATACACCCAGCCCTAGCTGGTTTGGCTCAGTGGGTAGAGCATGGCCTGCGGACTGAAGCTCCCGGGTTAGATTCAGGGCAAGGACACAGGCCCAGGTTTCGGGCTTAGTGCACAGTAGGGAACGTGCAGGAGGCAGCCGATCAATGATT
>NW_005357704.1:0-790 GCF_000412655.1 Myotis brandtii | reverse complement strand
ATGTGTGCCATTGTGTCATTACAGTGGTGGAGTTGGTTGGCGAGCTCAGGCCAAAGAGAGGGGCAGGGTGCAGGATTGGGTGCAGGTTGGTCACCCTAAAAAGTGCTGAATTTTTGCTGCTGTTAACGTAAAAAAAACATTGTAAAGAATTTTTGGAGAAACCAAGATGGCGGCATAGGTAAACACCGGAGATTGCTGCCTTGCACAACAACTTCAAAAATACAACTAAAAGAGATAACCCAGAACCACAGGAAGGCTGGCTGAGTGGAATTTCTACAACTAGAAGGAAAGAGAAAAGCATACTGAGACTCAGAGGAGGTGCGGTGCTGAAGTAAATACAAAGGTGCGGAGGTGCATGGGGAGAGGGCTGGCTGCTGAGAACACGATTGTCTTTTTCAATCGGGAGGGAGTCTCAGGCTCTGAGCTCCAGTTCCGGGCGAGTCTTTGGGGACCCAGACTCATACGGGAGAAACGGGACTGTCTGGCATAGGGCAGAACTCGAGGGCAGCTTTCTCTCGGAGGCACTCGGGGCGATTGCCAGGACCTCTGAAGGCAGGACTGAGAGCAGCCATACTGCTGGCTCTCTCGGCCTGCCCTGTTGATCCCCTGGGACCCCGCCCTGCCCAAGCCTTGCATGGAGGCTTTTGCATATGAAAGGCCCGGCCCTTTGTAATCTGAAAATAACTTAACAAACTGCAGCTGCCACAAGGCCACAGGGCAACTTTCATTGCTTTACAGCTGATTCTCACAGCGAATTGGCCTGGAGGTCAAATCCTCCCAGTTTTATCTA
>NW_005357703.1:0-551 GCF_000412655.1 Myotis brandtii | reverse complement strand
GCCTTGACACCCAAATCTGTCCTTGCAGAGCTCCAGCACACCTGGCCCAGCCTCCAAACCCTCTGGTCTTCTCTGGCCACTTCAAGCCCCGCCCTTGGTCCCTCGAGTTGCCTCAGGCTGGTCCCACCTCCTCCGGGCTCCTCCCCGCTTCCATCCCATCTCCAGAGCAACACCCCAGCTAATATGCTAATGGTCTGGTTATTACCCATTACAAAGTCCTGACCATTAGCATATTAGCTCTTTATTAGTATAGGTTTTTCTCACCTCTCATTTCCTTCCTCTGACAACCAACAATCTGTTTTCTGGATCTATCTTTGTTGTTGTTCTTAATGCTGTTATAAATAAGGGAGATCTTATGGTATTTGTCTTTCTCTGACTTATTTTACTTAGTACAGCACCCTTGAGGTACATCCATGCTGTCTCAGATGGCAAGATATCATTTCTTTATTGATAACTAAGTATCACAATCATTTAATCCATTATCTGTTGATGCACTTAGTTGTTTCTATATCTTGGCTATTGTAAATAACCTCTCTCTCTCTCTCTCTCTC
>NW_005357702.1:6078-8617 GCF_000412655.1 Myotis brandtii | reverse complement strand
ATTCCGATCTCAATCAGGGGCCGAAGGCACAGCGGCCCCTGGGTACTGGGGTGCCGCCTTGCCTGAAGCCTAGCTTTCAAATCACGATCATGGGCCATAGGCAATGCGGCTCCAGGGACCTGGGGTGCCACCTTGCCTGAAGCCCGGCTTTCCGATCAAGATCATGATCATGGGCCGCAGGCAAGGCGGCTCCTGGGTCCCCGGGTGCCACCTTGCCTGTGGTCCGGCTTTCAAATCACGATCATGGGCCATAGGCAATGCGGCTCCAGGGACCTGGGGTGCCACCTTGCCTGAAGCCCGGCTTTCCGATCAAGATCATGATCATGGGCCGCAGGCAAGGCGGCTCCTGGGTCCCCGGGTGCCACCTTGCCTGTGGTCCGGCTTTCAAATCACGATCATGGGCCATAGGCAATGCGGCTCCAGGGACCTGGGGTGCCACCTTGCCTGAAGCCCGGCTTTCCGATCAAGATCATGATCATGGGCCGCAGGCAAGGCGGCTCCTGGGTCCCCGGGTGCCACCTTGCCTGTGGTCCGGCTTTCAAATCACGATCATGGGCCATAGGCAATGCGGCTCCAGGGACCTGGGGTGCCACCTTGCCTGAAGCCCGGCTTTCCGATCAAGATCATGATCATGGGCCGCAGGCAAGGCGGCTCCTGGGTCCCCGGGTGCCACCTTGCCTGTGGTCCGGCTTTCAAATCACGATCATGGGCCATAGGCAATGCGGCTCCAGGGACCTGGGGTGCCACCTTGCCTGAAGCCCGGCTTTCCGATCAAGATCATGATCATGGGCCGCAGGCAAGGCGGCTCCTGGGTCCCCGGGTGCCACCTTGCCTGTGGTCCGGCTTTCAAATCACGATCATGGGCCATAGGCAATGCGGCTCCAGGGACCTGGGGTGCCACCTTGCCTGAAGCCCGGCTTTCCGATCAAGATCATGATCATGGGCCGCAGGCAAGGCGGCTCCTGGGTCCCGGGGTGCCACCTTGCCTGTGTTTGGGCTTTCCGATCTCAAACACGGGACGCAGGCAAGGCTGCTCCTGGGAACCGGGGTGCCACCTTTCCTGAAGCGGGGCTTTCCGATCATGATCATGATCATGGGCCACAGGTAAGATGGCTGATGGGTCCTGGGTTGCCGCCTTGCCTGTGGTCCTGCTTTCAGATCACGATCACGATCGCGATCACGATCACGGCTGAAGGCAAGACAGCTCCTGGGTCCCGGGATGCCGCCTTGCCTGCGGTCCTGCTTTCAGATCTCAATCACGGGCCGCAGGCACTGTGCTTCCTGGGTTCCCACGGGCCACCTTGCCTGCGGACCTGCTTTCTGATCTCGGTTATGATCACAAGTCACAGGCAAGGTGGCACCTGGGTCTCCAGGGGACCCCTTGCCTTTGGCCCGGCTTTCCGAAATTGATCACGGGCCGCAGGCAAGGAGGATCATGGGTCCCGAGGAGCTGTCTTGCCGGCCGCCGAGTCTTCCTATCACGATCACGATCAGGTCATGATCACAAGCCACAGGCAAGGTGGCACCTTGATCTCCAGGGGACCCCTTGCCTTTGGCCCGGCTTTCCGAAATTGATCACGGGCCGCAGGCAAGGAGGATCATGGGTCCCGAGGAGCTGTCTTGCCGGCCGCCGAGTCTTCCTATCACGATCACGATCATGAGCCGCAGGCAGCCAGCTCATGGTTCCCTGCTGACGCCTTGCCTGAGACCTGGTTTTCGAATAATGATCACGATAATGATCACGGTCATGAGCTGTAGGCAAGGCGGATCCTGGTTCCTGGTTCGCCACTTTGCCTGTGGCCCGGCTTTCAAATCACGATCACGGTCCGCAGGCAAGGTGGCTCCTGGGTCCCGGGGTGCCACCTTGCCTGTGGTCCGCCTTTCCGATCTCAATCACGGGACTCAGGCAAGGCAGTTCCTGGGACCCAGGGTGCTGCCTTGCCTGTGGCCTTGCTTTCCGATCACGATCATGATCATGATCACAGGCTACAGGCAAGGCATCTTCTGGGTCCTGGGGTGCTTCCTTGCCTGCGGCCCAGCTTTCATATCATGATCATGATCATGGGCCCCTGGCAAGATGGCTGATGGGTCCTGGGGTGCAGCCTTGCCTGTGGTCCTGCTTTCATATCATGAGCACTCTCATGATCACGAATACGATCACGGCTGAAGGCAAGACTGCTCCTGGGTACAGGGATGCCGCATTGTCTGTGGCCCGGCATTCAAATCACGATCATGGTCAGCAGGTAAGGAGGCTCCTGGGTCCTGGGATGCCGCCTTGCCTGTGGCCAGGCTTTCAAATCATGATCAGGGTCCGCAGGCAAGGCGGTTCCTGGTTCCCGGGGTGCTGCCTTGCCTGTGGTCCGGCTTTCAAATCACGATCATGGGCCAAGGCAAAGGGGCTTTCAAATCATGATCATGGTCCGCAGGAAAGGCAGCTCCTGGGTCCCGGGGTGACGCCTTGCCTGTGGTCTGGCATTCCGATCTCAATCATGGGCCGAAGGCACAGCGGCCCCTGGGTCCTGGGGTGCCGCCTTGCCTG
>NW_005357702.1:0-5988 GCF_000412655.1 Myotis brandtii | reverse complement strand
CATCATGGGCCACAGGCAAGGCGGCTCCTGGGTCCTGGGGTGCCGCCGTGCCTGCGGCCGGCCCTCTGATCATGATCACGGTCACTGGCCGCCTTGGGTCCTAGGGTGCTGTCTTGGCTGCGGTCCTGCTTTCAGATCTCAATCACAGGCCACAGGCACGAAGGCTCCTGGGTTCACACGGGCCGCCTTGCCTGCGGAAATGCTTTCTGATCTTGGTCATGATCACAAGGCACAGGCAAGGTGGCACCTGGGTCTCCAGGGGACCCCTTGCCTGCGCCCCGGCTTTCCGAAATTGATCACGGGCCACAGGGAAGGAGGCTCATGGGTCCCGAGGAGCCGTCTTGCAGGCCGTCGAGTATTCCTATCACGATCACGATCATGGGCCGCAGGCAAGCCGGCTCATGGGTCCCGGCTGTCGCCTTGCCTGAGTGCTGGTTTTCCAATAACCATCACGATCATGATCACAATAATGAGCTGCAGGCAAGACGGATCCTGGTTCCTGGTTTGCCGCCTTGCCTGTGGCCCGGCTTTCAAATCACCATCAAGGTCTGCAGGCAAGGTGGCTCCTTGGTCCCGGGGTGCCACCTTGCCTGTGGCCCGGCTTTCAAATCATGATCATGGTCCGCAGGAAAGGCAGCTCCTGGGTCCCGGGGTGACGCCTTGCCTGTGGTCTGGCATTCCGATCTCAATCATGGGCCGAAGGCACAGCGGCCCCTGGGTCCTGGGGTGCCGCCTTGCCTGAAGCCCAGCTTTCAAATCATGATCATGGGCCACAGTCATGGTGGCTCCTGGGACCCGGGGTGCCACCTTGCCTGATGCCGGGCTTTCCGATCAAGATCATCATCATGGGCCACAGGCAAGGCGGCTCCTGGGTCCCGGGGTGCCGCCGTGCCTGCGGCCGGCCCTCTGATCATGATCACGGTCACTGGCCGCCTTGGGTCCTAGGGTGCTGCCTTGGCTGCGGTCCTGCTTTCAGATCTCAATCACGGGCCGCAGGCATCGCGGCTCCTTGGTTCCCACGGGCTGCCTTGCCTGTGGACCTGCTTTCCGATCTTGGTCATGATCACAAGCCACAGGCAAGGTGGCTCCTGATTTGCCGGGGGACGCCTTGCCTGCGGCCTGGTTTTCCAAAATTGATCACTGGCCACAGGCAAGGAGGCTCATGAGTCCGGAGGAGCTGCCTTGCCCGCAGCCGAGTCTTCCTATCACAGTCAGGATCATGGGCCTCAGGCAAGCCGGCTCATGGGTCGCAGCTATTGCCTTGCCTGAGACCTGGTTTTCCAATAACGATTACGATCATGATCAGGATCATGAGCTGCAGTCAAGGCAGCTCCTGGGTCCTGGTTTGCCGCCTTGCCTTTGGCCCTGCTTCCAAATCACGATCACGGGCCGCAGGCAAGGTAGCTTCTGGGTCCTTGGGTGCTGCCTTGCCTGTGGCCCAGCTTTCCGATCATGTTCATGATCACGGGCCACAAGCAAGATGCCTGATGGGTCCCGAGGTGCTGCCTTGCCTGTGGCCCGGCCTTCAAATCATGATCAAGGTCCGCAGGCAAGGCGGCTCCTGGGTCCCAGGGTGCCACCTTGCCTGTGGTCTGGATTTTCAATCTCAATCACGGGACGCAGGCAAGCTGGCTCCTGGCACCCTGGCTGCTACCTTACCTGCAGCCGGGCTTCCCGATCACAATCATGATCTCTGGCCACAGGCAAGGCGGCCCCTGGGTTCTGCGGTGCCACCTTGCCTGTGGTCCGGCTTTCCGATCTCGATCATGATCACAAGCCACAGGCAAGGTGCCTCCTGGGTCTCCCGGGGACCCCTTGCCTGCGGCCCGGATTTCAAACACGATCATGGGCCACAGGCAAGGCGGCTCCTGGGACCTGGCTTGTCACCTTGCCATAAGCCGGGCTTTAAGATCAAGATCATGATTATGGGCCACAGGCAAGATTGCTGATGGGACCTGGGGTGCCACCTTGCCTGTGGCCCATGATCGTGTTTGAAATCCGGGCCGCAGGCAAGGCGGCACCCCGGGACCCAGGAGCCGCCTTGCCTGCGGCCCGGATTTCAAACACGATCATGGGCCACAGGCAAGGTGGCACCCCGGGAATACCGAGCCGCCTTGCCTGCGGACCTTGATCATGATTTGAAAGCCGGGCCGCAGGCAAGGCGGCTCCTGGGTCCCGGGGGGCCACCTTGCCTGTGGTCTGGCTTTACAATCTCAATATCGAGACACAGGCAAGGCGGCTCCTGGGAATCTGGTTTCCGCCTTTCCTGCGGTCCGGCTTTCAAATCATGATCAAGGTCCGCAGGCAAGGCGGCTCGGTATTCCCGGGGTGCCACCTTGCCTGTGGCCCGGCTTTCAAATCACGATCACGAGCCACAGTGAAGGCAGCTCCTGTGTCCCGGGGTGACGCCTAGCCTGTGGTCCAGCATTCCGATATCAATCATGGGCCACAGGCACAGCGGCTCCTGGGTCCTGGGGTGCTGCCTTTCCTGAAGCTCGGCTTTCAAATCATGATCATGGGCCACAGGCAAGGCGGCTCCTGGGTCCCGGGGTGCCGCCGTGCCTGCATCCGGCCCTCTGATCATGATCACGATCACGGGCCGCCTTGGGTCCTGGGGTGCTGCCTTGCCTGCACTCCGGCTTTCAGATCTCAATCACGGGCCACAGGCACAGCGCCTCCTGGGTGCCCAGAAGCAGCCTTGTCTGCGGACCTGCTTTCCAATCTCGGTCATGATCAAGGCGGCACCCCAGGACCCATCAGTCATCCTGCCTGTGTCCGGGCTTCCGGATCATGATCATTATCACGATTACCGGCCGAAGGCAAGGTATCTTCTGGATCCTGGGGTGCTGCCTTGCCTGCAGCCCAGCTTTCTGATCATATTCATGATCACGGGCCACAGGCAAGATGGCTGATCGGTCCTGCGGTGCCGTCTTGCCTGTGGTCCTGCTTTCAGATCCCAATCACGGCTGCTTTCAGATCAGGATCACGGCTGCAGGCAAGGCAGCTTTGGATCCCAGGGTGCCGCTCTGCCTGCGGCCCGGCATTCAAATCACCATCATGATCAGCAGGCAAGGAGGCTCCTGGGTCCCGTGGTGACGCCTTCCCTGTGGTCCGGCATTCAAATCACGATCAAGGTCAGCAGAGAAGGCGGCTCCTGGGTCCCGGGATTCCGCCTGCCTGTGGTTGGGCTTTCCGAACTCATTCACGGGACCCAGGCAAGGCTGTCCTTGGGACCCAGGGTGCCTCCTTGCCTGTGGTCCGGCTTTCAAATCACGATCATGGGCCACAGGCAAGGCGGCTCCTGGGTCCCGGGGTGCCACCTTGCCTGCGGCCCGGCTTTCAAATCATGATCACGGTCCGCAGGCAAGGCGGCTCCTGGGTCCCGGGGTGCCACCTTGCCTGCGGCCCGGCTTTCAAATCATGATAACGGTCCGCAGGCAAGGCGGCTCCTGGGTCCCGGGGTGCCACCTTGCCTGCGGCCCGGCTTTCAAATCATGATCACGGTCCGCAGGAAAGGCAACTCCTGGGTTAAGGGGTGACGCCTTGCCTGTGGTCCGGCATTCCGATCTCAATCACGGGCCAAAGGCACAGCGGCCCCTGCGTCCTGGGGTGCCGCCTTGCCTGAAGCCCAGCTTTCAAATCACGATCATGGGCCACAGGCAAGGCAGCTCTAGGGACCCGGGGTGCCACCTTGCCTGAAGCCGGGCTTTCCGATCAAGATCATCATCATGGGCCACAGGCAAAGCGGCTCCTGGGTCCCGGGGTGCCTCCATGCCTGCGGCCGTCCCTCTGATCATGATCACGATCACGGGCCGCCTTGGGTCCTAGGGTGCTGCCTTGCCTGCGGTCCTGCTTTCAGATCTCAATCACGGGCCGCAGGCACGGAGGCTCCTGGGTTCCAACGGGCCGCCTTGCCTGCGGACCTGCTTTCGGATCTCGGTCATGATCACAAGCCACAGGCAAGGTGGCACCTGGGTCTCTAGGGGACCCCTTGCCCGCGGCACGGCTTTCCGAAATTGATCACGTGCCACAGGAAAAGAGGCTCATGGGTCCCGAGGAGCCATCTTGCCGGCCTCCTAGTCTTCCTATCACGATCATGATCATGGGCCGCAGGCAAGCCGGCTCATGGGTCCCGGCTGTCGCCTTGCCTGAGACCTGGTTTTCCAATAACGATCACGATCATAATCACAATCATGAGCTGCAGGCAAGGTGGATCCTGGGTCCTGTTTTGCCGCCTTGCCTGCGGCCCGGCTTTCAAATCACGATCACGGTCCGCAGGCAAGGTGTCTCCTGGGTCCCCGGGTGCCACCTTGCCTGTGGTCCGGCTTTCCGATCTCAATCACGGGAAGCAGGCAAGGCGGCTCCTGGGATCCAGGGTGCTGCCTTGGCTGTGGCCCAGCTTTCCGATCATGATCATGTTCATGGGCCACAGGCAAGATGGCTGATGGGTCCTGGGGTTCCGCCTTGCCTGTGGTCTGGCTTTCAGATCACGATCACAATCACGATCACGGTCCGCAGGCAAGGTGTCTCCTGGGTCCCCGGGTGCCACCTTGCCTGTGGTCCGGCTTTCCGATCTCAATCACGGGAAGCAGGCAAGGCGGCTCCTGGGATCCAGGGTGCTGCCTTGGCTGTGGCCCAGCTTTCCGATCATGATCATGTTCATGGGCCACAGGCAAGATGGCTGATGGGTCCTGGGGTTCCGCCTTGCCTGTGGTCTGGCTTTCAGATCACGATCACAATCACGATCACGGTCCGCAGGCAAGGTGTCTCCTGGGTCCCCGGGTGCCACCTTGCCTGTGGTCCGGCTTTCCGATCTCAATCACGGGAAGCAGGCAAGGCGGCTCCTGGGATCCAGGGTGCTGCCTTGGCTGTGGCCCAGCTTTCCGATCATGATCATGTTCATGGGCCACAGGCAAGATGGCTGATGGGTCCTGGGGTTCCGCCTTGCCTGTGGTCTGGCTTTCAGATCACGATCACAATCACGATCACGGTCCGCAGGCAAGGTGTCTCCTGGGTCCCCGGGTGCCACCTTGTCTGTGGTCCGCCTTTCTGATCTCAATCACTAGACTCAGGCAAGGCGGCTCCTGGGACCCAGGGTGCTGCCTTGCCTGCGGCCTTGCTTTCCGATTACAATCACAATCAAGATCACGATCACCGGCTGCAGGCAAGCGGGCTCATGGGTGCTGGCTGTCGCCTTGCCTGAGACCTGGTTTTCCAATAACGATCACAATAATGATCACAATCATGAGCCGCAGGCAAGGTGGCTCCTGGGTCCTGGGGTGCCACCTTGCCTATGGTCTCCTTCTCTGATCTCTATCACGGGACTCAGGCAAGGCGGCTCCTGGGACCCAGGGTGCTGCCTTGCCTGGGGCCTTGCTTTCCGATCACGATCATGATCACCGGCCACAGGCAAGATGGCTGATGCATCCTGGGCTTCCGCCTTGCCTGTGGTCCTGCTTTCAGATCACGATCACGGTCAGGATCACGGTCCGCAGGCAGGGCGGCTCCTGGGTCCCGGGGTGCCACCTTGCCTATGGTCTCCTTCTCTGATCTCTATCACGGGACTCAGGCAAGGCGGCTCCTGGGACCCAGGGTGCTGCCTTGCCTGCGGCCTTGCTTTCTGATCTCGATCACGATCACTATCACGATCAGAGGCAAGGTGCCTCCTGGGTCCTGGGCATCACCTTGCCTGCTGCCTGGCTTTCCAGCGGCTTTTGGGGTTTCACAGAAAATAGTAATACCCAATCATGTCAAATTCGCAGAAAACAATATACTGAGGAAGCAGGCAAAAGAAAGAGAGGGGGAAGTTTAGACACAAAAGAGGAGTAAAAAAAAAAATAGAGGAGTATTATAGTTGGCAAGCATGCTGTGGGAAAGCTTGTGTTTTTGACCCAGTTAAATTGTGAGAGGCAGGTATGCTTTTAATCAGCTTGCCCTCATAGAACAGATTCATTTTTTTATTTCCCAGATGCTAAACTTGCTTTAAGA
>NW_005357701.1:0-579 GCF_000412655.1 Myotis brandtii | reverse complement strand
TTCATTTTGAAGTCTATTTTGTTAAATATGAGTATTGATACCCCCAGATTTTTTTTTTCCATTTGCATGTGCAATTTTGTTCCATCCCTTCACTCTCATCTTGTGTGTGTCTTTTATTCTGAGGTGGGTCTCTTATAGACAGCATATAGTTGGGTCATGTTTTTGTATCCATTTAGCTACCCTATGTATTTTTATTGGCGCTTTTAATCCATTGACGTTTAAGGCTACTATTTTTTTTCCCTAGTGTGGGGAACTGATATAGGGTTGAGCCTCGGACTGACCTGCTGGCAAAGTCACAAACAAGTCCCAGCTTAGAGGGCTCAGTCCTCTTAGCATAATTAGGCTTGACCTTATAACACTCTCCAGATCTTACCTGGGAAGCTAATGGGCTGAGGGAAGTGCAGTGAGTGTAACTATGGTCAAAACAGGTGAAACTCACAAGAACTGTGTAACTATGGTAACCACTGCCTTGTTTACCTCTGACTATAAAAGGTTGGTGCGCCCGAGCACAGGTGGAAGTCTTTCCTCCTGAGTTGGACTTAACCCGCCTGGCCCCCAATATTCCCAAATTATCTCGTG
>NW_005357700.1:0-728 GCF_000412655.1 Myotis brandtii | reverse complement strand
TGTCCTTAAATCTTTAGTAACTTATGGTGCCCTCATTTGCGGTAACTCTTTACCCCGGTAATAAACACCCGCCAGCCCAGGCTGGAGGAGAAGCTGTGGTAACTCGAGGAAAATGGACACAGCGCGTGTGCTCGCTGTGGAGACGTTGCTGGCTTTTTCCTTCTTTCACATCCCAAGACAGACCTTCAGAAACTCCAGATAGGAACAAGCTTTTACAAAGAAAATAGTTGCCTTTGAAAGGTAGATGTCTTTAAAGAATGTTAAAAAAAACAAAAAACAAAAAAAAACAACAAAGAGTCTCTGCAAATCAACGGAAATAGCACATAACCCAGTATTGTTTAATTTTTTTAAAATCCCAATGATCAAGAAGAGGGACATGTCTCAGCACTCACATAGATGGGCTTTGGGCAGTTTCCTTGCTCACCTCTCAACCCCTGGAGCCTAACACGGAGCAGGAGTGCGCAAGAATGTACTTGGTTAACGTCCAGCGGACTGGCTGGACAGGCCTGGAGGGGAGATTAGATGGTAGATAAATCTGAACCCCGGATCCACAGAGCAGTCTCTGGCGCACCCGGTTTGAAAAGTGCAATGTTGGCTCATTTGCAGAAGTCTGTGCCTGCCCATCAACCTCAACAACTCCACTTCCTACACGGTGTTGAGCCTGGCTGGCATGGCTCAGTGGTTGAACGTGAACCTATGAACCAGGAGATCACAGTTCAATTCCCGGT
>NW_005357699.1:0-1068 GCF_000412655.1 Myotis brandtii | reverse complement strand
GCGTCAGCCTGCGGACTCAGGGGTCCCAGTTTCAATTTCGGTCAAGGGCATGTAACATGGTTGTGGGCACATCACTGGGGGGGGGGCATTCAGGAGACAGCTGATCGATCTGTCTCATCGATGTTTCTGGCTCTCTATCCCTCTCCCTTCTTCTCTGTAAAAAATCAATAAAATATATTTTAAAAAACAAACAAAAAACAACAAAGAGTGAAAGGCAGATCCCAATTTCCATAAGTCAGATTGAACAGGATGTCCTTGATGAGGTGTTGTGGGTGCAAATCCTCCACCATTCCACACGATGCTTGCATTCGCTTGTGTGGACATGGATTTGTTCTCTCCTCTATGCCATCGTAGATAAGCTCCATTGGCTTTGGAATGGGCAGAACCTGAAGGGCTCCAATCAATGACACTTCCATAGGAAGTGTTAGATAAAACCCGAACCGTCTCTCCTCGACAGGATTCCCAATGGACCCAATTGGACAAGTGCGTAAACGTAGGATCATGACATGGTGGATGTAATGGAGGTGTACTATTGTTATCCTAACTTACATTTTTAAACCCATGGACACTCAGAAGAAACAAACACCTGTTTTTTGTTGCAGTAGTAGTGTTTTCCAAAATGCTCAGCTAGGCTTGTGCCTGTAATGTTAAACAATGGTCTCCTTGACCTAAGCATATTGGCACTCCCTGAGTTCCAGTGGTATAATTTTCTGTGATTCTACCTTCCTCTTCTGGTTTTAATGGGCCTCAATCATCATAAGGTCCGGGTAACCAATTTGAGTCATTTACATAAATTTGAACCTTTGAATCCAACCAGGAAACACCTCTATTCAGTGCGGGATTAGGAATGTAAGCCCAATATGTATGATTCTCAACATTAACCTGAGTGGTTATTAGTGCATGCATAGCAAGGAACAAAGTAGATGGTGTCACTTCTTTACCATGATGCTGGACAAGTTGTTCTCCCTCTTGGGTAAGCTTCTTCACCTGTCCCCTGGTTGGTACAGATGAAAGTTTCCTTGACTGTAGATCTTTGCGGATAGGAAGCCCTGTCAACATCATCTCTGA
>NW_005357698.1:0-632 GCF_000412655.1 Myotis brandtii | reverse complement strand
GCCTCTCTCTTTCTCTCCAGGCCTGGCCAGCAGCTGCGCCTCTCTTTCTCTCTGGGCCTCTGCTGGGGCTGCTGATCAGCCCCGCCTCTCTGATCAGCCCCAGAGATAGGCCTGGAGACTCTGACTGGCACAGAAACCGATCAATCAGAACCAAATCTGGGTGAACTGTGAGGAGCCAATGGCTGCCTAGGAGGCACAGCTTTTGATGCTGACTGGCATAGAAACCGACCAATCAAAACCTAATCTGGGTGAACTGTGAAGGCAGAACCTAAGGTGGGGGCTGAGCGGGGGGTTGCAATAGCTGTTTGGTGTAAGGTGTAAGAAAGTGGTTCAATTTTTTAATGACTGGTTTGGCAGTATAGTTCATATGGCTGGCTATCAGTCCAGATATAGGGATTATGTATTTTTGTCTGCCAAGAGCATCTCCTCCTGATGAAAAAGGCTTCTCCCCCCACCCCCTACCCCCATTTAAGCAATACTATCCTATATAATCTATCTATACTACTGGGGTAATATGCTAATTAGACCTGGTTGACCGGCCATCTTCCAGATGTCCAACTTCCTTCCAGACAAAGCCATGGTGGTGGGGGTCAAAGCAGAGGCCATTAGGGGTGATCAGGCCAGCAGGGGAG
>NW_005357697.1:133011-135167 GCF_000412655.1 Myotis brandtii | reverse complement strand
ATCAGACAGATGGTCAGGCCTAGTAAGTGGCATGGAAAGGAGTCAAATTCAAATTGCATCTAGAGGCCATATTCTTTGTTTGGTCCTTCTGCCCCTTTAAATATATTTTTAACATTGTTATTTTAAAATATAGCAAACATGTATTAGAAAACATAATAGCATTTGCTATTAATACGTGCTGAATACAAAAAAAATTGCTATTTATGCTTGCTTTAAAAACATACTTGCTTTTAAAAAAAAACTTGCTAAAACAGATTTTATGTGTTTATGTAGAGTAATTTCTTTCCTGGCTTATAATACTTGCATGCAAATGTTCTTCCACAGACATGTATACAAATGTACAAAGGACAGCATTATTATAACTAAAACCAGAAAGTTTCTATTCATGTGTCCATCAAAAATGTAACAAATTACACATGGCAATTTTGAAAACAAAAAAATGAATGTCATTGAAATTATACTAAGCTAAGAAAAGCTAGAAATACTTTGTATTCTTACTTACTTGAAGTCCAAGAAAAGGAAATTGAATTATGGTGATGAAAGTCAAACCAAAGGTTATTCTGGGACAAATTTAAAGAGAGGTTTTTAAACTACCTATAGTGTCAGATGGGTGGGCACCATATTTATCAGGATGAACACTTAGTAAGTTATATAATGTCTAATCACTGGGTTGTATACCTGAACTTAATATAATGTTTTATATTAAGTTAATATAATATAATGTTTTTTATCAACTGTAATTGAAATATAAAAAATAATTTAAAAGAAGTTTTAGAAAAAGTGAAAATACAACCAGCAGATTGGCAGAATATACCTCATATATCTGATAAAAATCTTATATAGACTATATAAAGAATACTTATAACTCAACAAGAAAGACAAAACTACCCAATTAAAAAATAAGGGCTGAAATAAATGTTTTCACAAAGAAGATACAAAAATCGGAGCTCCAGTGGCACAATCGGTTAGCGCGCAGTACTTATAAGAAGATACAAAAATGGCCAACAAATAGTCATTAGGAAAATGCAATTTAAAACCACGAGATATCAATTTACCAGGTGATAATAATTTTTAAAAAGGGTGTGGGAGTTGGGGGTGGGAAATAACATATGTTTGCAGATTATGGAGAAATTGGAAAACTAATATATCCCTGGTGGAAAACAGTTTTGCAAAAAGGCATAGAATTACCCAACAATTCCACTCCTAGGCATACACCTATAAGAACTTAAAACAGGTATTAAACACATACTTGACCATGAAGATTCATGGACAATGTTAAAAATATATCTTAAAGGGCAGGAGGACCAAAGAGCATGGCCTCTAGATGCAATTTGAATTTGACTCCCTTCCATGCCACTTACTAGGCCTGACCATCTGTCTGATCCTCAATTTTCTCACATTTAACTAATAATAAAAAATAAAAATAACAAATAACAAGCAATAACCAAATTGCCTCATTGGGATGCTCTAAAGAGCAAATAATTTCAGGTTGGCAATGATAAAAAACGATTAGTTATTATTAACATGAAAGTAATTGCTCCATTTAGAAAATATCTTAGTGGAAGACTAATGTAGAAAACCATTATTATATATAATGTAGCAGCACTAAAACCTGAAAACAACTCAAATGTCTACCACCATCTGATGATTGGATGATCAAATGTAGTATAATCATACAAAGAGATATCATTCAGTTATAAAAAGGAATGAAATACTGATACATGCTATAACATAGGTACATAAATACTATGCTTAGTAAAAGAAGCCAGACACAGAGGATCAAATGCAGTATGACTATTGATATGAAAATGTCCAGAAAAGGTAAATTCATAGAAAAAAATAGATCAAAGGTTTCCAGAGAATGGAAAGTGACTGCTAATAGGTGGTATGTTTCTTTTTTAGGTGATTAAAATGTTCTAGACTAAGAGAGTAGTGACAGTTGCACAATATATTTGTGAATATACTAAAAACTCTGAATTTGTACACTGTAAAGTAGTGCATTTTATGGTATGTGAATTATAGCTTAATAAAAGAAAGAGCATTCATTATAAAGGGGAGTATATAAAACACTAATATATAGAATACATATAGCCCTAGCTGGTTTGGCTCAGCGGGTAGAGCACTGGCCTGTGTACTGAAGGGTCCCTGGTTCAATT
>NW_005357697.1:129398-132751 GCF_000412655.1 Myotis brandtii | reverse complement strand
GGGTGGCCGGGAGGGGAGGGGGCACGGCGCTCCATCCCCAGTAGGGGGCGTGCAGGTGTTTCATTTTTTGAGGTGTTGTTTTAAAATATTTTGGAATATATGCATTTTGAAAAGTTGATTTTAATATGTGCTATATATTTTGACTAATGGTTTATTTTTATTCTAAAAGTAATGCTTCTCTTTGCAAACTGCAAGTTTTTAAAAAGGTGGCAATGGAAACAAGTACATTGACATTATCAAAAGTAATTTTTCAGGAAAAGAGGTAAAAACATGCATCTCATACTGATATATGTAAAATAAGTGAGCATAAGTTAAATTAAGATCTTATTTTACCAGATAGCTGTTATAATAGTCTCAAAGTAACATCAAAGTATGTAGATTTGTGAGGAGTTAAATTGAATTGCAAATGGAAGTAAAACTGGTTTTTTCACATCAGGGAGGAAATATAATATAAACTACCAAAGACAGAATTTACTTATCTATGTGTAAATAACCTTCAATTTACAAAGTAGCCCAGAGGCCAATGAATAAACCAAACCGAAGCTAGGGGTTTTTCACTAAAGTGCACGATTTTTTTCCTATAGAACAATTCTGTGCATATTTCTCACCCTATTTTTGAGTTATAGTATTTAAAATAGTAACTATACACATAAAGATAGTTAATGGCCAATCTCTAGAAGAACTAAAATTAGGTATAAAAATTGTTCACTAATAGAAAAACAGATGACCTTGGGTCCATAGTATTAAAATACTTTCTCATCAAGTTAGTACTTTCAAGCAGCCATATACACAGGTTAAATTACGTAAGAATGTTTGTGTGCCTTATTTTTAAATTACAGGCACATTTGAGATGAATAGGAGCTTTGTTACTGAGAGCAAGGAAATCAATATGGAAAATAAAGAAGAGAAGGCCCGAACTGTAAACTAAGGTAAAAAGGGAACCTTATGCAGCCAACTTACCCGATTTTCACCCAGTTCTGCGGAGCTACTGACCTGCTCCTGTCCGAGCACGGAGCTAGCTCTAATCGCGGGTTGTGAGCTACTTAGCTGGTCCTGCATTCTTAAGTGTGTAATTTTGGTAGAGACGTTCCTGTATGTGATGGGGTTCAACCGCCCGTCCACATGCACCTGGCTGCGTGGTATTGAAAAGGAACCTGCGGGGTGCGATATGTCATTTTTCAGTGGTACCTTGGTCTTCCGACGAGGTCTATATTTATAGTCCGGGTATTTCTCTCGGTGCTCTTCGCGTAGCCTCAGTGCCTCCTCAAAAAATGGCCATTTTTCGGTTTCTGTAAGCATTTTCCACTGGTTTCCCAGCCTCTTGCTGATCTCAGAATTTTGCATTTTGGGATTTTCTAGAGCCACCCGGCGCCTTTGTTCTTGAGACCACAGCATGAATGCATTCATGGGTCGTTTGACGCGGTTCTGACCCTTGTCTCTACCATTTTCTCCTGTTTCACACCAATAACTTGAGCTAGGATTGCCCATCCAAAGTAGGGAAGAGGTTTCCCCAAAAGCCAAGATAGTTTGTTGCTGTATCGCTGGACTGTAATTATCATCGCTGCTTATTACTCTGGACATGGCAGATACAAAAAATATACAAAAATGTAATCTGATAGATTACACCATTAATAAAGGTAGTGGTAGCAAAATTAGATGTAACTTCTCAATATTTTTTTTTACTATTCAAACCTCATTTATAGCTGAGACTTCATTACTCTAAACTTTTATGGTAAAATATTTATTTCTCCGCCCCCAAAATCTCCCTGGAAACACCCCATGGCTGACAGCCAAACCCACCCATCTAGTCATTTTCAAGCAAAACTTCTTATTCCATAACAACACACTGCCACTATGTATGCACTCCACACCTAATCCACAGCACTGAAGGCTCTAAATCCTGAAGACAGACTTGGAGATTTTAATGAAGTATTTTGATATAATGAAATCAGAAGAAATTTTTCCCGTACCATTTGCAAAATGGGTGTAACAACCATTGATTGCACTGAAGACAATTTATTGAAAGTAATAGAGTCTCACCAAGACTGAATACATTAATGACCAAATTTCTAAGAAAATAAAGTTGAAGTGATTCCTGCATCAACAAATGATCAACACATAACCAAGTGCAATTTATGCAATAAATGTTATGATGAATTAATATTAGAAACTCCACACAAGTATTACTTTATTCAGCCAAAAATTAGTATGAATCTCATAATTAGTATTCTCATCTAATACAGTTTTCAAGATCCAAATAAAATGGGACTATATTCTTGACCGAATTTACAAGTATCTTAATATAGACCCATATGTTTAAATTACATTCAAACACAAAAGCAAGTTTTGTAAATCTGGAAATTGTTTATTATATAACAAAAAATATATACCACCTCAAAATTGTATTTAAAAGGAAAAAGTGGATAAATCTTGAAAACATTATCTTGAGTAAAAGAAGTCAGACACAGGAGACAACACACTAATTGATTTATATACCATTTATATGAAATATTTGTTAGGTTAGGTGGCTCAGGAGGTGGTGAAGGAAATAAAGAGAGTTGATCAGAAAGGCAGGAAGGAAGGAAAGTTTATTCTGCGTCCCCAAGAGACCCACGTACCCCAAGGACAGGGCATGTGGATTCACGGCAATAGGGAAGGGGGTGTTTTTTTATACTGCGGTTGGGTGAGGGGCAGGGACATGAGCTGAGGTATTCATCTGAGGAAGTTTCAGCTGCAGGGGTCAGCAAGGTATTCAGGAAGAGTCAGTATCTGTGTGGGGGTCGTGGAGAAGCCAGTATCTGTGTCTGGCACGCTGATCTGTTAGAAATGCCTGGGGGAGTCCATTATCTCATCACACGACTGCACGTATCCGATCCTGGGCTCTCTCCGACCTAACATCATTCACAAGAGGCAAATATATAAATAGATACAGGAACCAGATAAGTGGTGGCCAAAGGCTGGATTAGAGGAATAGGACTTGGGAAGTCATTTGCTAAGGCAGTTTTTCCATCCGGCACAACATTCTGGTATATATCATATATATTATTTGAAAACAAACAAATATAACAATAACAAAACAGGAGGCGAATAAGACTTCACAGTTATCTATATCTTTTGGGGGAGGGCAGTCAATAAAGTTAAATTTTTAAAAAAGAGAGATCTGATTTTTAATCCACAACTCTGGGTATAGTGTTTGGCATATAACAGTTTACTGAAATCTCTTTTCAATGCTTTAATTAACAAAAGAGGTGAAAATAGCCTTACCTTTAGAGTGAAGTATGTGTCCGGTATTCGCTGGCACCCTGCCCCGGGGGCGAAAAGACCCCCTCCCTCTCTTGGGCCGTGAGAAACTG
>NW_005357697.1:128255-128645 GCF_000412655.1 Myotis brandtii | reverse complement strand
CTTTAATTTGACTTCTTGAGGCGTCCTTCTGTGATTCGCGGGGTACATTACAACAAGAGGAGATATAACTGGTATTTCACTTTTTGTAAAAAAAAAAAAAAAAGGACATGAATATTTAGAGTAACAATGTTTCATGCAAAAATAGAGGAGGAGAGGGAAGCATCCTATACCTCTGTAATATGATATCATTAAACTACCTAATATTTCGTTGAGTGCATTTAATGGTTCAACATATTTTAATCTCAGAACCAGGCTGTTAGGTCGGAGAGAGCCCAGGATCAGATACATGCAGACATGTGATGAGACAATGGACTTCCCCTGGAATTTCTCACAGATCAACGTGCCAGACACAGATACCGGCTTCTTCTCCCTGAATCCACATACCCCCAC
>NW_005357697.1:127254-127648 GCF_000412655.1 Myotis brandtii | reverse complement strand
TCTCTCTCTCCCTCCCCCTTCCTCTCTGTAAAAAAATCAATAAAATATATTAAAAAAAAAAAGAGTTAACACTTCTTAAAATATTGATCTTATATCAGAGGGTAAAAATATGCCTCTACCCTCTTCCCCTCCCCCCATATACATCTCTATCTCCCAGCTCCTGGGTAATGAATGCACCATTCCCATCTCTCAAATTTAGTAAATAATATGTTAAGATCCTATTGTATTATATGACTACACTGGGCTCCAGGCAAGCCCTGCCCGGCGTGTGGTCAAAGCTGCCCCTGGAAAAGTGGCGGGCCTTCTGCGCCTCAGCGTAGGAGGGCCACCCTTCCAGGTCATGACCCCCACTGGCCATGTTGGAACTGGCTGAAGACTGAAGAAGCCCAGCCTC
>NW_005357697.1:126595-126857 GCF_000412655.1 Myotis brandtii | reverse complement strand
TCAGTCTTCACCATGAATGCCTTATCTCTTTATCTCCTCTACACTGTCCCCTCCTCTGAACTGAAAACTGCTCTGATCTTGACCCATCCCCCTCCACCCTTCCCAAAGGAAAAATGCGGCAGTTTTAAAATCCAAGGGGCCAGAGGCCTGTGAACAGGCTGCGCGACCTGTTCCCTCCCTCCCCGCCTTTTCTCCAGCCTCCAGGTCCCTGGCTTCCACTGCTCCTTCCATTTTCCCTTGGATAACAGCACACTAACATTTC
>NW_005357697.1:121820-126507 GCF_000412655.1 Myotis brandtii | reverse complement strand
CCCGGATGACCCATCTTCCCTCACGGGCTTTTCCCGGGAAAGGGCCACCCAATTTTTGCTCGGTTTTAAATATTTTCAGGTGAAACGGACATGGAATGATGAGGGAGTCATCAATTCTACTGTCTAGGATGGGAAATCCTCTAGTGCCACTCTCTATTTACGAACTCTGGACCTACTCCTATTCCCACCCTCATCAACACAACTTTCTACTCTCTAACATCAATCCCTTCTCTACATCCTGCTGGATTTCTCTGTCACTGGCTCGAACCCTCATCATAGCCACCCAATTCCAACCTATTGGACCGTCTAACTAAACTCTCTCTAGAAATTTGCAGCTCCTGGCCGGACCTTCTGCCCATGGCCCCAACCAGAAGTCCAGGCTACACCAAGGAGCCCCACTTTCTTGAGCCCTTTTGACCCTTCTCGCTCAACCACCATCTCCTTACTGATCCCCCTCCCCTGGGAACCTACATCCACAAGCCTTGGAGCTTAGGTGGATGGGACCTCACACTGTAATCCTCATAGCCCCCACTGCAGCCAAGCTACTTGGCGACCCCAACTTGATGACCTGTCCTGGCACCGCCTCTCCAGACTCAAGAGGACCCCGGAGCAGCATGACTTTTATAAATGTGAGGTGTTGGGCCCCACTAAGGTCCTCCTTAACTGCCCTCCCCTCTTCCTTCTCCTCCCGGCCCTGAGCAACCTACACCCACCCCCAGCCTCTTGTGTGGAGGTTCAAGGTCCATGAAACCTACTGCCAGACCACAAACAAGTCACTGGGCAGGTAGGATCTCAGGACTGCCCTCTGTTCGGATGCCAGACAAAATCCAGATGGCTGTCGACATCCAGTCAGTGTCTAATACTGGCCGACCCTATGTCTGTTTTGTTTACAACCAGCAGAACCCAGACAGGTGTAATTAAGATGTCAACACCTGTGGGGATTGCCACTGGAGACGCTGTGTCATACAACACCACAGCCAGTCTCACCAAGGCCAGCCCAGGTACCCTCTTTTGGTGCAACAACACCCTAAGTAACTGCATGAACTTCTCTGACCCCGGGCCTTGCTTTGTGGTCACAGTAGTTCCCCAACTAATCTTGTATGGAGAGTCGAAGCTTGCCTGGCTGCTCCCTCCATCCTGCCGCCAGACCCGCCAGGCTGTCTTCCTCCCTGTCATGTTAGGGGTGAGTATCGCTGCCTCGGTAGGCCTCACTGGGGGGGCCCTTGGGAACAGTCTGGTCACTGCTCAGTACTTTAATGACAAGCTCCAGTTAGCCCTGGAGTCCACTACTGCCTCTTTTAGCCTCCCTACAGCAGCAAGTGACATCAGTAGCCCAAGTAGCCCTACAGAACCAGCGTGCCTCAGACCTCTGACTGCAGAAAAAGGAGGAACCTGCATATTCCTTCAGAAAGAATGCTGTTAACTACATCGAGTCCGGAGTAGTAGAGCAAAACGTACAGACCCTGACTAAGCTGAGTGAAGAACTACATGCAGGACACTTCCAGGACAAGTCTCCTTCTGGCTGGTTCCAAAGCCCCTTAGCTACCTGGGTCCTACCCATGATAGGGCCCCTGATTCTCATCTGTGTCTTTTTTCTCCTAGCCCCCTGCCTCCTCAAGTTCATCCGCTCCCGGATTGCGAAGATGTCACGGGGGACTGTGAATCAGCTCCTGCTCCATCCCTACACTCGGCTCCCCTCCGATCTGCCTCTGCCTAACCCTGGCCTTTAAACGCCCCCCTCATCGCCCTTAGCCAGCTGGAAGCAGTCAGAACAAGTCTTCGTCCCTTATCACCAAAAGGCCAAGATGTTAGGTCGGAGAGAGCCCAGGATCAAATACATGCAGACATGTGACAAGATAATGGACTCCCCCTGGCATGTCTAACAGATCAGCATGCCAGACACAGATACAGGCTTCTCCCTGAATCCACAAAGACCCCCACACAGATACTGACTCATTCCTGAATACCTGGCTGACCCCCTGCAGCTGAAACTTCCTCAACTGAATACCTCAGCTCATGTCCCCGACCCTCACCCTACCGCAGTATAAAAACAGCGCCCCCCTCCCTGTTGGCGTGAATCCACATGCCCTGTCCTTGGGGTATGTGGGTCTCCCGGGAACGCAGAATAAACTTTTCTTCCTTCCTTCCTTTTCTGATCAACTCTCTTTATTTCCTTCACCGCCTCCTGAGCCACCTAACCTAACAGGAAGGTCTTAGCATAGAAGAAGCAACAGGAGAGTTGGGCAGGGCTGCTTTGGTTCTTTAAAAATGTTATAGGAAAGAAATTGAGGTGAGATTGCTTTAGTTCACTTAGAAGTCAGAGAAAAGGGAACCTTTGAGACAGGTTTAGGAGGTTAGCCTGCAATGAGCTGCCACTGCCTATTGCTACCCTTATTGCAAGTCTCCTTGCACATCTCATGAGGCCCCTTGGAATTTAGGAGGCATGTGCCTATGGGAAAGCAGCAAAACCAGACTGGCATGTTCCATGGAGGAAGAGTATGCACTGGGTCCTTAGTCTCGAGGATAATTCTCTTTCTCTTGAAGATGGAAATCTTAGGGGAGATCTCAGGAAAGGGTCTTAAAGAGTATTCATCAACTTTTCAGATGTGTCCTTTCAGGGTCTAGGTCTCCCCTGATTGGTCAGTGTCAGAGCAGAGGTCATTTGTCAATGTAGCTGGTCCTGAGGAATCATTGGCATCACTTGTCTGGTTCTGCTGCTTTTCTGGGACTGGAGTTGAAATATAATTGAGGCCTAGATGTTATCTTTAAGGAGAAAAAGTTTAGACAGTCTAAACTGCCTGACCAGTGATATGCTAGGGGAGAAAGTTTACTGTGGGGGCAAGTTTCTTGTTTTCCCAGTTTTGCTCCTTACTAGGCATTGTTAGAAATACTCTCAACAATGTCGCAGGAATGAGACAAACACCTAAAACTGGATTGGCAAAGCAAATTTACTTCTGCTCAGAAGGGTGCTCCTGCCAACTGGAAATTATGGGCAAAAGCACACCAAATGGGAAGTCCATTCGGGTTTTATTACCTGGCTGAGTCTGCCCTGCCCCTCACTCTGACCTCTGACCTAATTGGTCAGGGTTCAGAGCTTGGATTCCCATTATTGCACGATTGGCTAATTCAGAGGAAGGGGAAGGTAAGGCAGAACCTAAGATGGCAGCCCCCTGAGAGCCTGAAGGTCATACCAAGATCGCAGAAACTAAGATGGTGGCCCCTGAAAGAATGTGAAGATCATATCAAAATGGCGGGACCTAAGATGGTGGAGAGCTCCTTTCTTTGACAGAAAAGATCACTGGTTCCCTCTCACAGCATCTGGAACTTTCTAGTTTGGTGAGTTTTTATACCTGGTCTATCATCTTTGCTATGCTCATGTATAACATATTTAACTCATAGAATTAAAATAAAAGATCATTTAATGTGTTAGGTATAAATTAATAATGAGTTAGTTCCTTGTTTTGAGATTTTAATCAAATAAATTATATAAAACTGATTCCCTTCAACATGATTCCTGCCATTGGCATTTCTTTCCCAAGGTTTCCTAATTAATAAGAATTAAAAAACTATCTAAAAAATACACTTTAAAAATACACATCTACTATATTTACTTTAAAACTTTATAATAATGCTGTTTGTTTTTCCTCTAACCCTCAATAGCATAGTTTTTTTTTAAATTTATCATTTTGATCTTCTAAATCAGAGAATGCCTCTAAAAACAAAGATGACCAAAGACTAGACATCATTGGGCAAGCTCCACAAGATGCACATGCTGTGCCTCTGCTGTGGCTCAAAGGTCTACCACCTTTACAAGTCCATCTGCAACCAGTATGGCTAATCCACCAAGCACAGGAGGAAGCATAACTGGAGTGCCAAGACTAAACAAGGAAACACTGCTGAAACTGGTCACATGAGGCACTTAAAAACTGTGTACCATAGATTCAGGCATGGATTCCATAAAGAAACTATATCTAAACCCAAAAGGGCAGCTGTGGCTACATCCAGTTCATCTTAAGAATTTCAATGATTAGTTGTGCAATAAATGTCATGGTTAAAAAAAAAAAATCCTATATAATAAAGATGTAATATGTAAATGGTCGTTACACCGTGAAGTGTAATGACCGACTGCATAACAACTGGATAACAGATCAGCACGAGGGTGGGGCTTCAAGCTACAAGTGGGCGGTGGAAAGCTACAGGAGGGGGCAGGGCTGCAAGTTATGAGGGGGGAGGGAAGGGGTGCAGAGGGAGCTACAGGAGGGTGGGGCAGTGGGCGGAAGGCTACAGGAGGGAGGCAGGAGCTACTGTCAAGCTACTGGCGCATGGATTCGTGCACAGGGCTACTATCTACACTAATAAAAGAGAAACATGGCAATTAGCGTACGACCGCTACCCTTTTCATTGGCTAATCAGTGGATATATGCAAATTAACTGTCAGCCAAGATGGCGGCGGGCAGCCAGGCACTGAAGCGAGCATGAGGCTTGCTTGCTGCGGACTCCAACGTTCCCCGCCTCACTTGCCGGCCTCTCAGCTGCAACTCTAAGCAACTATGTACTATGTTGCAAATAAGAAGCTAAACAAAACCCCAGAAACCGGCTTCCATTCAGCCGGGCTCGGACCGCAACATTGTATCGATGTTTTCAGCAGCGAGGCCTCAGAGCTAAAGCTGGCCCAGAATAAAAAAAA
>NW_005357697.1:119647-121080 GCF_000412655.1 Myotis brandtii | reverse complement strand
GGCACAGGCCGGGCTGGGGGACCCCCCTCCCCTGCCCCCTGAGTGCACAAATTTTTGTGCACCGGGCCTCTAGTTATATATATAACTGATTACATTAACAATTATGTCTTTGCTAGACAGCACCAAATATGTAAACAGAAAGATGACTATATGCAATTATTCTTTCTATCTTTAAACATACAGGGGCTCACTTCATGCTTTTAACTTGTGATGCACAGCTGTGAGCTCATATATTTTAGTCCTCTAGTCAGCTAAGATACTATCTGTCTTAGCTTGTTCTTTATACAAAAATAAAGACAACATTTGCTTTTTCTCTTTTTCAAAATCTTCTCACTGTTTATGTCCAAGGTCAACTATATTCTCCCTTCTCCAGTGAAATAGCCATAGTTTAACAAACACCACTTAAGAAAATACTATTACAAATAGTCCCTAGAATTATTTTATTATACTCTGTATACCTTATTTTTCTGAGTTAATTGCATTAAAATTGGAGGCTGTTTTGATTCAGTTTATAATTTTTTGAAATACTTTGTTTATTAGCCCAGTGCTCTGTTAACTTTTATAAATATTTCTCAGTTTTATGGTGAGGATTGTTATGTTCTTTAGTAATTCATATATAAGACATATCCTTCAGTTAAAATTAATTTCATAAATACTTTTACTAATTTTGGCTAATTTTACTTATGCTTTTGTGGACAAAAAAGGGCCAAATACTAAACATGACAAGTTCAGAGAAGGCCTGTGTAGTGGCCTTACAGTTCTTAGGACCTAAGGATGCTCCAAAATTAAAACTTTTTAGTTTATGGCAGGTAGACATGTTCTAGGGCAATATTTTTTCCTAACAAAGGTCAATCTTCACCTTAACTAAGTGTGTCTGTTGTTGTGTTTGCATGTAGGATAGTATACCTCATAAGAATGTCTTTGCAAGAACCAAGTAATTTCTTTTCATGAGACCCCTCAAAGCACAACCAATGCACTAGAATTCCCCTGATTGTTATTGTGTTAACTAGAGGCCAGGTACACAAAATTCATGCATGGGTAGGGTCCCTAGGCCTGGCCGGCAATCCAGGGTAATCGGGGCCTTCCTGCTGACATCCAGGGCCTTCCAGCTGCTGGCCAGGGCCTCCCTTCCCTGGCTGCTGGCTGCAGGCTGCCAGCTGCTGTCCAGGGCCTTCCTTTGTTCTGCACCGCCCCCTGATGGTCAGCGCATGTCATAGCAAGTGATCAGTCTCCTGGTCTAACTCCCATGAAGATAATTTTCATATTAGGCTTTTATTCATATAGACTAGGGGCCAGGTGCACAAATATTTGTGCACTGGGGGTGGGTCCCTCAGCCTGACCTGCACCCTCTCCAATCTGGGAGCCCTCAGGGGAGCCCTCTTCAATCCGGGAGTTTCTGTCTGTCTTTGCAAACATATGATAGAATTGTCTGA
>NW_005357697.1:117492-119401 GCF_000412655.1 Myotis brandtii | reverse complement strand
CATCCTGCATATCAGATATTTACATTATGATTCATAACAGTAGCAAAATTACAGTTATGAAGTAGCAAAGAAAATAACTTTATGTTTGGGGGTCACCACAACATGAGGAACTGTATTAAAGGGTCATGGCATTAGGAAGGTTGAGAACCACTGCTCTGGTGTCTAGGAGATCTGTCTGCCACCAGAACTATGATCCCCAGCATTCCTGGTGCTCCCACACTATGGGCTTCCACTTCAGGTCCTGGAGCTGCCACCAGAACTACTATTCCCAGAATTCCTGGTGCTCCCCACGATCTTGGTTTTCCCTTCCTGCTCTGTCTCCATCCCACAGCCTCTCACTCTGCCAAGTCCTCCAAGCCTCCAGCTCTCCCTCTCTGCTCTCCATCTGGTGGCTTGGGGAGCCAAGTTCCCCAAGCCACTACATTATCTGCCGGCTCTCCTGCTCTGCTCTCTGCCTGGTGGCTTGGGGGCATGGGAGCGACTGAGGGAGCCATGTCCCCTCAAGCCTCGGGCTCTCCCACTCTGCTCTCTGCCTGGCGCCTGTGGATGCAAATTAACTCGCCATCTTAGTTGGGTTAATTTGCATATTTACTCCTGATTGGCTGGTGAGTGTAGCAAAGGGATGGTCAATTTACATGTTTTTCTCTTATATAGGACCAGAAGCCTGATGCATGAATTTGTGCAAGAGTAGGCGTTCCTTCCCCGGCTGCTGGCACAGGCTTCCTTCTGGCACTGAGGACCCAAGCTGGCTTCCCTCTGGCCAGCTGCAGGCACCCGGGACCCAGGCTGGCTTCTCTCAGGCCACCTCCAGGCACCCGGGACCTGGGCTGGCTTCCCTCCGGCCCCGGCTTTGACTGGAAGGATGTCGAAAATGACATCTGGAAGGACATCTGGTCTAATTAGCATATTTTCTTTTGTTATTATAAACTAGAGGCCCGATGCATGAAATTCATGCATGGAGGAGGGGGAGGTCCCTTAGCCCAGCCTGTAACCTCTCCAATCCAGGATCCCTGCCTGCCTGATCCCCCTAACTGCTCTCCCCTGCTGGCCTGATTGCCCCTAACCACTTCTGCCTTGGCCCCTGCCACTGTGACTTTGGAAAAATGTTAGAAGATGGTCTAATTAGTATATTACCCTGTTATTAGTATAGATTGTTGTCTGTTAACTATCCTGTACCTATGTAAAATATGTGTCTATCATTTTACTTTACCCAATCCCAGATGTCCCCTCCCACCACATCTTGCTTTCTCCTGCCTCCCTAATCTATCACCAGTGGATTTCATGTAACCAACTTACATCTCCTTTGATTGTAATATATAAAGTAGGGTGCAGAACCTCCATTCTCTGGAGCATTTTCTTGGAGCTAATTAAAATTTTGACAGGTTTGAACATTTCTTACACTGACAATTACTAATTATTTTTACTTTCAAAATAGAAATATAATAACAATAAACATAATGTGCACCCAGATTTTATCTTGTTTGAATGATAATAGTTTCAATATTTTACTAGCTGGAAAGTGGTGCATGTTTGTGAAACTGCAGCAAGTATGTGATAACTACAAAATATTTTTATATTATCCAGTTTATATCTTGCTTGAAATTTGACTAGAACTCAGCTAAAATAATCATTTGAGTATAGAGATAAAAATTTATTTTTATGTGCCTTGTCCTTGCAATAATTTTTAGGTCTGATCAGATAATTGAATATCCCACCCCTGGACACTGACCTTTAGGCCATTTCATAAGAAACATTCCCTTTTGAGTTTTACCAAACATTCAAAGAAGAACTAAAACCTATCCTCCTCAGACTATGTCAAAAGATCCAAGAGGAAGGAACACTTCCCAGCTCATTCTGTGAAGCCAGCATCACCCTAATACCAAAACCAGATAAAGACAGTACAATGATA
>NW_005357697.1:113568-116899 GCF_000412655.1 Myotis brandtii | reverse complement strand
TCCCATTTACCATTGCACCAAAAAAACTAAAATACCTAGGAATAAACTTAACTAAGGAGGTAAAAGACTTATATGCAAAAAACTACAGGACACTGAAAAAAGAGATAGAGGAAGACATAAACAGATGGAAGAACATACCGTGTTCATGGACTGGTAGAATCAACATCATCAAAATGTCCATATTACCCAAAACAATCTATAGATTCAATGCAATCCCCAATAAATTACCAACGGCATATTTCACAAATCTAGAACGAATGTTCCAAAAATTCATCTCGAATAAAAAAAGACCCCGAATAGCTGCAGCAATCCTGAGAAAAAAGAACAAAGTAGGTGGGATCTCAATACCAGATATCAAACTGTATTACAAAGCCACTGTTCTTAAAACAGCTTGGTACTGGCACAAGAACAGACATATAGATCAATGGAATAAAATAGAGACCCCAGAAATCGACCCAAACCACTATGCTCAATTAATATTCGACAAAGGAGGCAAGAGCATACAATGGAGTCAAGACAGTCTCTTCAATAAATGGTGTTTGGAAAATTGGACAGATACAGGCAAGAAAATGAAACTAGACCACCAACTTACACCATACACAAAAATAAACTCAAAATGTATTAAAGACTTAAATATATGATGGGAAACCATAAAAATACTAGAAGAATCCAAAGGCAACAAAATCTCAGGCATATGCCACAGCAATTTCTTCACCGATACAGATCCTGGGGCATTGGAAACTAAAGAGAAAATAAACAAATGGGTAGAGCTGCAAAAGCCTGGAAGTAAGGAGACCAAGAATTTAGAAATATATATAAGGAGTAATCTCATTATATAAGTGGTTCAGGCTTTGGATCTTCGAATTCCCTGAGCCAGCAATGCTGCTTTAAATAAAGTGTTTTTCCTGAATCTCCAAGTACTACTTGTATATTTTCTGATTGCCTGGTAAATTCTGTAACAAGTGCAGGATAGTTAACAGTCAACAATAACATGATAAAAATAACAATGAAGAAATTTGTGGTCTGGATCCTGACAGCAAGGCACACTTACTTGTGCCCTGAGGGGTCCAGAAAAAGGAAAGTAACAAGTTACCTTGATATTCCACAGATATGTTATCTTAGATACAAAAAAGTCAATAGGCTCAGTAAAGATCAAAGTTTATCTTTGTCAAGGAAGATACTGGCCTAGGACAGGACTACCTGCATAAATTGCTTTTTAATTAAAGGTTTTTAATTTCAGAACATCCTTTGTGGTTAGGGCTCTGAGTTTGCAAGGCTGCCACCAGGCTTTCCCTGAGTTAGTCATGTTAGCATGTGACCCCTTTCATCCACAGCACCCATCACACACACACCCCTTTTGGTGATAAATCAGTCCAAAGGTTGCATTAATGACCTACATTTTGGTTGGCTAACAGGGTCCCACAGTGCTAGGAAGGCTTATACCTAGAAAGTCTGTGTCAGCATTTGTCTTGCTGAATAGGGTGAACCACTGGGGATGGGACAAGGGCATAACTTTAGGTGGTATTCAAGGTCAAATTATTATTATTCAAAATAAAAGGCAGGTAAATGGGAGGCAGTCAGATCCTATAGGTCATGTTAAAAAGTATTTCGGATCATTTTTAATTTTGGAGCCACCATGATCCAAGTCTTCCTGTTGCTTAAGTTTTGTTTCTCTGTATAACATTTACTTACCAGGAACAAAAACAACAGTATTAATAGATTCTTGATAGATTAGAGATCCTGGAGAAAGCAAAGCAGGGAAATCTCTGGGACTGGATAAAAAGTAACACTGATTAGGAACATAAAATATCTACTACTAGACAAGGAACAGTCTGAGGGGAACAAGCTTCCCAGCCAACCAAAAAAAAAAAAGTTACATGTTGTTAGGTCTGATCAACTAATTGAATTGTTAGCCACTCCCCTGGGAACTGACCTTTAGGCAGGACACTTCACAAAGGATATTCCACTTGTTTAGACCACATTCCACTTGCTAAGACCATTTTCTCTCCCTCCAGAGTTTCCCAGAATCCACATCTGCACAGAGAATTCTCCACCCAGAAAAAACCACCTAGAATTCTTTAAAAACCTCTGACTCCCCATCTTTGTGAACTAGCGCCATTTTGGGGCTCAGCCCATCTGATATCCAGATGACCTAATAAATTTATAATGCTTTACCCTTTTTGGCCTTCTTCATTCCTCCTTCGGCAACCCTAACACATGTATTATTGGGGTTTCTTATTAAGCTAATATATTTTCCTCCTTCATCCACTGTTATTTGTACCTTATGATATGTTTGGCCAGATGAATTAAGACTGTCTACTATTTTATTATCCAGAAGCTCTCATTTTTTCATTGCTATAGTTAAACAATACTCATCTAAAATACTCATCTAGATTAGATCCATATATAATTCTATCAGGAGAATTATTAGGAAGATCTTGGAGTTTTGCCTAAGATAGGTCCTTTATTATAGACTAGAGGCCCGCTGAACAATATTCATGCACCAGGAGGAGGAGGGGTCCTCTCAGCCCAGCCGGCACCTTCTTGCAGTCCAGGACCCTTGGGAGATGTTCACTGCCTGCCGGCTTAGGCCTACTTCCCGCCTAAGCCACAGGCGGACATCCCCCAAGGGGTCCTTAGTGCTGCCAGCTTCTGGCTGAGTGGTGCTTCCTATGGGAGCACACTGACCACCAGGGGGCAGTTCCTGAGTTGAGTGTCTGGCCACTGTGGTCAGTGTGTGTGTCAAAGCAGTCAGTGTGTGTGACCAGTTGTTCTGTCATTTGGTAGATTTGCATATTAGGGTTTTATTATATAGGACTAGAGGCCCGGTGCACAAAAATTTGTGCACTCAGGGGAGAAGGGGAGAGGGGGAGAGGGGGTCCCTCAGCCCGTCCTGTGCCCTCTCGCAGTCTGGGACCCCTCAGGAGATAATGACCTGCTGGCTTAGGCCTGCTCCCGGGTGGCAGAGGGAAGGCCCAATCCCTAGGTGCAGCCCCTGGTCGGGCTCAGAGCAGGGCCGATGGGGGAGTTGGGGTGCTGCCCCCTGTCATGAACAGAGCAGGGCAGATCGGGAGGTTGCAATGCCACCCCTAGTCACGCTCAGGGTACGGCCGAGTCGGGGGTTGGGGCACTGCCCCCTGTCACACTCAAGGCAGGGTCGATGGGGAGGTTGCGGCGCCACCCCCTGTCATGCACAGAGCAGGGCGGATCAGGGGGTTGGGACGCCGCCCTCTATCACCCACAGAGCAGGGTCGATCAGGGGGTTGGGGCACCGCCACTGTCACACTCAGGGCAGGGCCGATGGGGAGGTTATGGCTTTACCCTGTCACAC
>NW_005357697.1:112260-112885 GCF_000412655.1 Myotis brandtii | reverse complement strand
AGCTGAGAGGCCGGCAAGTCAGGCGGGGAACGTTGGAGTTTGCCATCACTGGAGCAAGCAAGCCTCCCTGTTCACTTCAGTGCCTGGCTGCCCGCCGCCATATTGGCTGACAGTTAATTTGCATAAGGATATGCTGATTAGCCAATGAGAAGGGTAGCGGTCGTACGCTAATTACCATGTTTCTCTTTTATTAGTGTAGACTAGAGGCCTGGTGCATCACAGGGGGGTCCCTCAGCCTGGTTTGTGCCCTCTCGCAGTCTGGGATCGCTCAGGGGATGACCACCTGCTGGCTTAGGCCTGCTCCGTGGGGGGTTCTGGCTTAAGCTGGCAGTCAGACATCCGCCCGGGAGCCCGGGAGCCCTCAGGGGATGTCCACTTGCAAGCGAGGAACAGGCCTAAGCTGCAGTTGGACATCTTTAGTGAAGGCAGGAGAGCAGGAGAGGCTCCTGCCATCACCGCTGTACTGGCAGACATCAGCCTGGCTGTGGCTGAGCAGAGCTCCCCCTGTGGAAGTGCACTGATCACCAGGGGACAGCTCCTGCATTGAGCATCTGCCCCCTGGTGGTCAGTGTGTGTCATAGTGACCAGTCATTCCCAGTCGTTCTGCTGTTAGGGTCAATTTGCA
>NW_005357697.1:103296-112123 GCF_000412655.1 Myotis brandtii | reverse complement strand
GGCCAGCCGGGGTGAGGGGCTGAGGTCCGTTTTCAGGCTGCCCAAACCCCCTTCAGGGTGGGGGTCCCCACTGGAGTGCCTGACCAGCCTGGGTGAGGGGCTGGCCATGGCTATGGGAAGCAGGTATCTGGGATTTATTTATCTTCTATAATTGAAACTTTGTAGCCTTGAGCAGAGCTCATGGCCGGCAGGGCAGGGGGGTAGCTTGGCTTCCTCCATTGCTGGGGACAACCCAAGCCTCCTGCTTGCTCCAGCCCTGTGGCCACCGCCATCTTAGTTGGGTTAACTTGCATATCCTATCCTGATTGTCTTGTGGGCATGGCTTGTGAGCTTGGCTTGTAGGTGTAGCAGAGGTACAGTCAATTTGAATGTTTCTCTTTTATTAGATTAGATACTAGAGGCCTGGTGTATGAATTCACGCACCAGTGGGGTTGCCCAGCCTGGCCTATGCCATCTCACATTTCGAGACCCCTTGGGGAATGTCTGATTGCCAGTTTCAGCCCAATCCCCTCAGGCCAGGCCAAGAGACCCCACCGGTGCACGCACTGGTGCACAAATCTTTGCACTGGGCCTTTAATATGCATATAAGATCTTTGGTTAATCTCTTGCTTCCCTCCTCCTCCCCCCCTTTCCTCTGAGATACATTAGTCTGTTGCATGTTTCCATGACTGCTGCTTGAGCATCTGTGCCCTGGTGGTCAGTGCACATCATAACTACCAGTCAAATGGTTGGACACATAGCATATAAGCCTTTTATATGTATAGTAGCCAGAAAAAAATGTACCAAAGCTTATATTGATAGTAAAAGACCAGTGTGTGGCCAACAAAACTTTAGCTTCATTATCATAGCTGATAATCAGAATATCATTGTTTAGTAGGTGGAAAAGATTTGCAGGTACCCAAGTTGAATGTTTTTCAAATTTAATAAGGGAGGGTGGTCTAGGGAGGCAGATATTTTTTCCACTAGGAAATGATAGGAGGATAATAATAATAAAAAATTATTTAATATACCTTCAATCAATAACAATTAGGTCACATAAGAACAAGGTTTGAGCAGCATTACTTTGTGAACATACAGGCCTTTCTGACATCTTGGGATGGCTGTCTACCTCTTCCGTAGTTGGTGGCTTCTCATCCTTGAAATGAAGGCCAGTGTCAGAGACAGGGGCACATTTTAATTTCTGGTTAGGTACCTCGTAATGCAAAGTCCCTTTAACACTCTTGGAGAGACTCTTTCATTAATGTATTTCCAAATGGACAAAATTTACTCTGGGTTATCCTAGTCTTTGAATTTTTGACTCTTGGGAGAACTATGAAATGAATGTTACTAATTTATTATTTCCTATAGTGCAGAATGTCTGCTTTGTAGTGTTCCTTATATTTGGGAAACAAAAGATTTAAAGATCAACAATATTTTTAAAAGAGTCATTGTTATGTCTGATTAAATAATTTAATCGATACGCCCCCCTCTTGGAAATTGACATTAAGGCCTTTTCACAATTGACATTCCACTTGCTTAGACCACATTCCACTTGCTAAGACCATTACCTCTCCCCTCTGGAGTTTCCCAGAATCCAGGCCTGCACAGAGAATTTTCCACCCAGAAAATGCCTGCCTAGAGTCCTTTAAAAACCTCTGATTCCCTGTCTGAGGGCTAGAGCCATTTTTCATCTCAACCCATCTTGGTTTCCAGATGACCTAATAAATTCACAATTCTTTCCCCATATTGGCCTTGTGCATTCCTCCTTTGGTGATCCTAACATTTGATGCCAAAACCTGGGAGGGTTCCATGGGGATGGGGAGCCATTGCCCCAGCTTTGATCACCCCAAGTTTGCTACTTGAAGAGCAGTAGGCAGCTCTACCTGGGCTTACTCCAAATCCTACTAGGGTGACATGATGGTGGTCCTCGATTAGGCATCCCTCCCTTATGGACCCTCCCAAACCAGCCAAAGAGGATACTGGATCAGGAATCTCTCCATCTCCATTGCTGATCCTCCATCCCACACCGACCAATCTTCTCTAGATGAGTGCTGTTCCACAATTTCCCTCGTCTGAACTCTACTTCTCACTCTCTCTCACTGACTTCTTGAAAGTCTCTCATCTCAAAAGTCCTAATGTTAGGCCAGCGGACTTCTCAGCCATTTGGCTTTAGGTCATTCTAGATTGGGGACACCTAGACCAGAAGGTCACCTCCCATTTCTCATGGAGATTTGTTTAGGAGTGGGGACACCTGCCCCAAACAGTCACCTTTGGATTTGTGGTCTGTCACTCACCCTTCCTCTCTAGTGGGCCACGCTACACTCCCTCTGCACACTCATGAGGGAGATCATGCCCAACCAACTCATTTTATTTTGTAACACTGTTTGGCCACAATATTAACTAAATAATAAGTCTCAGTGGCCTGAAAAAGGCACTTTTAATTTTAACACACTGAGCAACTTAGATGGAAAATGGTCAGAGATTCTCTATATCCAGGCCTTTTTGACGCTTCAGTCCCAATCCTCTCTTTTAGTCCTGATCTACGCATCAGATCTTTCTCCTTCCCATAAAATATCATGCCCCTTGTTGGGGTCCATCCCCAGCAGGTCCAGGGGTTCCCAAAGGTGTGGACAGAGTTGGTGAAGAATGAATGACACAGAGGCAGCATTCAGTTGATCATCATAGCCAGGTTCCATCCTTATTGTCCTGTTACATCTGTATTTATACCAGTTGATTTTAATCCTATTCATTCTATTCCCAAGGTTAGGGCGTTTCTTATCTTCATCCCAAGGTTACTCTATTGTTCTATTAAGCTACAAGGAAGTAACTGAAGGAGATTATCCTAAGTAAAGAGCTGTTGTGCAGATGTTTCTTCCCTGCAGTGACTGTGTCAAGCAGCTAGGGTGGACCAGCTTCCGGCAAATTTCCCCATTTTTATTTTTTAAATGACAGCGTGTGTAAATCAGTGGCCACCTCTCGGATTGGGTTGTTTAAGACTCGGAAGAAGACTTGTTTGTGACTTTGCCAACAGGTCAGTCCGAGGCTTAACCCTATATCGGCTCCCCATGTTTCTTCCCTGCAGTGACTGTGTCAAGCAGCTAGGGTGGACCAGCTTCCGGCAAATTTCCCCATTTTTATTTTTTAAATGACAGCGTGTGTAAATCAGTGGCCACCTCTCGGATTGGGTTGTTTAAGACTCGGAAGAAGACTTGTTTGTGACTTTGCCAACAGGTCAGTCCGAGGCTTAACCCTATATCGGCTCCCCACAGCCCCTAACACCTCTAATTCTGAATCTACTTTTGACCCAGCAAGACATCAACCTCTACACCCTTACACATCCTCTAACCTGCAGTAGATCCCCCAAACCCAGACCATCCTAATCAGCAACGACTTTCTCCTCCAGCCCTTGAAAGCCTAAATACCCCAAATGCAAGCTCCAAAACAGCCTTTGCCCACCTAATACTTGCTCTCAGGCCAACCTCCCAACAGCCTCTTCTATTCCCGTGCCCCTTTGACCCCTAAGGGAGGTAGCAGGATCTGAGGGTATTATGGTCAATTATGACAAACAATGAAATCACTCAAGGCTCTGATGAAAACCTAGCTCTCTTTTTCTTCTGCCTCATGGAGGCCTTACAAAATTTACCACCTTGACTTCACTTCTCCAGAGGGAGCCCTTCTTCTGAACACCCATTTTATATCCCAATCAGCCCTCAACATACATCATAAACTTTGAAAAATAGACACAGGTCCACAAACTCCTCAAAAAGACCTTGTTAAACTGGCCTTTAAGAACTTTAATAATAGAGACAAGGAAACCCAAATCCAAAAACAAGGGGAGATCAAGCCAAGGCTGAGGCCCAGAAGGAGGCTTCTAGCCACCACTCTCATAAATCTCAAATGAAGTTCTGGTCCTCCAACCAAGGGTAAGTCAGAGGCTAAGCCTCCTCTGGGCCCATGCTTCAAATGCAACAAGGGGGAATACTGGACCAAGTCCTGCCCAAAGCCAAGACCCCCACCTGGGCCCTGCCCAAAGTGTGGAAGGGAAGGCCACTGGAAATCAAACTGTAGTCTGGCCCCTCCAGTTTGGACCTCAGCAAGGCTGCCCTCTGAATCCCATTTGGAGCTTTCAGACCTCCTGGGACTGGCCACCAAAGACTGAAGCTGCCCAGGCCCTGACAAGGCCCTACAGACTTACATCACCAATCCTAGATGAGGACAGAGCCTCAGGCAATGATTGAAGTGGCAGGTAAGACGATTTTCTTTTTAACTGACACTGGGGCCACTTATTCTGTCCTCTCTGAATTCAATGGGACCTATATCCCCTCCTCAGTCTCTATTACGGGAGTTGACTGATTAGTCTCACTATTAGCCATTAGCTACCTCACCTCTACACTGCATCTTACTTATCTTCTCTATGACTGTCCCTCCTATAAACAAAAAGTTCTCTCCTTTCTCAGGCTCACTGGGTACTCTGGCCTCTGAGTTCCTAACTTCAATCTTCTCACATGAATTGACATGGTGAAGGGATCCCCTCACTGAGCCTTTAGATCCCAAGGCCAGCTCTGAAAACTTCTCTAACCTCAGCACCTTCACATCTCCCACCCCTAACCCCCTTTTCCCAAAGAAAAACTTTCTTTACTGCAAACTATGGACACTTACTTAACAGTCTGGCTACTATCAGAAGCTGAACTCATTATCACCCAAACCTTAGTATGTTATCTCTAAGAAAAAATGTGGCAGTTTTAAATCTAATCAGCTAGAGGCCTGGGAATAAGCTGTTGGGCCTGCTCCCTATTCCCCTACCTCAGCCTTTTCTCCAGCCTCAGATGCCTATATATGATTTTCCAAAGTCTTTGTTAACTTGAAGACTTTGGAGCATTGCTGGGTTAAATGATAAACATTAAATATTTTAAAATAGCATAAAATACTGAAACACTGATTGCTAGACAAGTTTTAATTCCGAGAAATTGCTGGCTCTGACTTTATTCCCTTGTTTAAGTAAAGAACTCTCCTACCTAAGCCCTTATGTGGATCAGGGCAAACCCCCCATGCACTAAGTAAACAAGGCATGCAGCCCACCAGTAGCATTTTTGACATGCTTGCTTTACAAGGTCACAGGGCAATATGTCAATGGGCCATCTCCCATCATCAGCTTGCACTACCACATTAAACCTAGAACTACCAAACAGGCATTGGTCCCAATGGAAGCCAATGGTTACTGGCTTCCTACAGAAATCTATTTTACTTCTTATCCAACCATCCATGGCTTCAACTTCTCCTTTCCTTTCTTTTTTTTTTTCCTTTGGGTAACAGCCCATTTTAGTGTTCCCTCCCACTTTCAGTGCAATAAAATCTCAACCACTCATTGTCACCCCTTATTGGTAGCGCCATGGTGACTAATCTTTCAGCTTGGAGCATGCAACCAGGAAAAGTAACTTCATACCCTTTAGTCCATCTCTTCTCTCTACACCTTTCAGCTTATCTCCATGATCAGAAATTTTTCTTCCTCTGTGAGGAAAACACATACATCTGCTTCCTGATCAACTGGACAGAAACCTGAACCTTCGTCTATCTCTCACCCATTGTAGATGTAGCCCCCAATAATCAGTCTTTACTTGTCCCTGTAACCCACAATATCTGACATAAAAGAGGAGTCTAGATAATCCCTATCCTAATAACTCTGGGCATCACAGTAGGGGTTGAAACTGCCAGAGGGAGCCTAACCACTGCTCTATCATAACTTGGGATGCTGCCTCAAGACCTACAAGAAAGCTGTGGCTGCCTAGCAAGGGGAAAAACTGAGAAAACAATAAACTCACCTCCAGGGTAACCTATCCTCCCCTTTCATATCACTAGTCAGGCAGTTTAGACCTCTGACCTTTTCCTCCCTAAAGATAACATCTAGGCCTCAGTTGTATTTCAGCTCCAGGCCCAGAAAATCAGGAAAACCAGACAAGTGACAATGTGGCAGCTTCAGAACCAGCTTTCACCTCCCAAGTCACTCACCAGGACCATTTTCGAGCTTTTACCCATCAGTCTCTTGGGGAAATCATGCTGCTGTGACCCCTCGTCTAGTCCACTACTATCAAAGTCCATCCCCCTGTGATCTTGACATTCCACCTCAGCAGGAAGTAATTATGGAAGATATGACCTTCGTCCCTATTCCATAAAACTAAAAGGCTGGATTTTTAGGTCTGATCAAATAATTAAATGGATATCTCCTCCTCTGGAAACTGACCTTTAGGCCACTTCACGAAGAAACATTCCACTTGCTTAGAACACATTCCACCTGCTAAGACCGTTATATCTCCCCACCAGAGTTTCCCAGATTCCAGACCTGCACAGAAAATTCTCCGCTCAGAAAAAACCTGCCTAGAGTCCTTTAAAAACTTCTGAATCCCTGTCTTTGGGGGCTGGCACCATTTTGGGGCTCAGTCCATCTGGGTTTCCAGATGCCCTAATAAATTCATAATTCTTTACCCTTTTTGGCCTCATGCATTCCTCTTTCAGTGACTCTTAACAGTCATAAGAATAATTATTTTCAATTCATTTAGTCCCATAACTATTTTTGTTTATCCTGATTGTATTTGTTATTTTTTAATTGTTATTCCTAAGTTATATAAATCTTCATCCAGTTCAAAGATATGACCTACTTAGAAGCCTGCAATTTAGAGTAAGTCAGAATTCTTCTGATGGATATTTCTAAAAATATAATACTAGAGGTCTGGTGCACAAAATTCATACACGGTGGGGTCCCTAGGCCTGGCTGGTGATCAGGGCCAAACGGGCCCAGGCCTATTTGGGCCAGGCCAACTGGGGCCTGCTTGATGGGGGGAAGAAAAGAGGGAGGATCACGGGAAGTTGGCTATCAGCTCCAGGAGAGAGCCGGCCTTTGGCCCCCCTGGAAAGGGGCCACATCTGATGCCACCCAACCCCAGTTCTCCATCACAGCCCAGGGCCCAAAGGCCCTGGCAGGGTTGGGAGAGGAAGTTACCATAGCCAGGCTGGGTGCAGAAGGAAAGGACACAGACATTGGATGCCCCCACTGCCATAGCAGTTTTCTGCCTCTCCACATCCTTGTTCCCTCACCACTATGCCACAACTGTAAAGACACTACAGTGGGTGGGTGCCAATCAGGGCCTGTCAACCTGGAAAAGGGATGGTGCATGGGAGGTTGGCCATCAGCCACTGAGGAGGAAGCTGGCCTTTGGCTCCCCTGTGAAAGGAGCCATGTGTGCCACCACCCACCCCCAGTTATCCATCTCAGTCCGGGGCTCAAAGGCCCCGGCAGGGTCAGGAAAGGAGGCGACGGTCTGTCACTGGGCCAGGCATGGAAGGAATGGACACCATCTGCCCCACCATCATAGTTCCATGCCGCCCCCCTCCTTTGACACCAGTTGGGGCCTGCTGGCTGGGAGGAGAGAAGGGGCTCAGGAAATTGGCCACTAGCCTTGAAGAGGAAGCTGGCTTTGGTCACCCTTGAAAAGGGGCTATGTCCACTGCCACCCACCCCTGGTTCCCCATCCCAGTCCAGGGCCAAAGGCTCGGGTGGGGTGGGAAGAGGAGGCAATGATCACTGGGCTGGCATAGAAGGAACGGATGCTGAAAACTGATGCCTGCTGATATGTGGTTTCCTGCCTCCTGCCCTCCTGCCCTCCTGCCCTCTTCTTTCCCTCACTGCTGTGCTGCCACCAGGGCCTGTTGACCAGGAGCAGAGACAGGGCCTGCTAACCAGGGGAGGGACCATGGGAAGTTGCTGGATGGAGAGGAGGGACCACAGGAGGTTGCCTGCTGACTATGAGGAGGGAGTCAGCCCTTGGCCCCCCTGGAAAATGGGCCACGTCCACCACCATCCACCCCTAGTTCCCCATCCCAGCCTGGGACCTGCTCCTGATCAGGATCTGCTGGTCAGGGTGAGGAATGATAGAAGGGTGGCCAGCCAGCAGGGGAGGGACTGCAGGAGGTTGACCAGCCTGAGGAGGTCGGCTCTGGGAGCACACTGACCATCAGGGGACAGCTCCTGCATTGAGTGTCTACTGGTAGTCAGTGCACGTTATAGTGACTGGTCTTTCCAGTCATTCAGTCATAATGGTCCCTTAGGGCACTGGGCGGGGGGGGGGTCCCTCAGCCCGGCCTGCGCCCATTCACAGTCCAGGACCCCTTGGGGGATGTCCACCTGTCGACTTAGACCCACTCCCCAGGGGATCATGCCTAAGCTTGCAGTCAGACATCCTTCTGGCAGCCAGGGAGCCCTCGGGGGATGTCCCACTAAAGGCTTAGGCCCCCAAGGGATTGGGTCTAAACCGTTAGTTGGACATTCTTAGTGCTGCCACGGAGGTGGGGAGAGGCTCCTGCCACCACCACTGCATTGGCCAGCCATGAGCCAGCTTCTGGTTGAGTGGCACTCCCCAAATGGAAGTGCACTGACCACCAGGGGCCAGCTCCTGCATTGATTGTCTGCCCCCTGGTGGCCAGTGCACATCATAGCAACAGGCCATTCTGCCGTTCAGTCAATGTGCATATTAACCTTTTATTATTATTATATAGGATGTCCCTATATCCCCCCTTTTGCCCTCTCTACCCTGCTCTTGCCCCCCCACTTCTCTCTGGCCATCACATTACTGTTGTCTGTGTTAATGGGTTGTGCATATATTTTCTTTGGCTAATCCCTTCTTTAAATTCCCTTCTTTAAATTTGTATTTTCAGATAAGTGATTATAACTGCACTATTATATATTTTCTATTATATCATTTAGAATTAAGATATTTTTTAATTGAACCCTTGTAAATTTTAGCACAATTTAATAAATTATGCTAGAAGCAATTAGGAGATTTTTCATGTAATGCAG
>NW_005357697.1:96713-102882 GCF_000412655.1 Myotis brandtii | reverse complement strand
CAAGCAGTCTGTGCACTTAGTAGAAAATGAAATCCAAGCAAGCATACCAGATATTCAGCCAGCTAGAACGCCTGGAGATTTTGTCCAGCAAGGAACCTCCCAACAAAAGACAGAATGCCAAAATTCATGTTGACCAGCTAAAGTATGATGTCCAGCACCTGCAGACGGCTCTCAGAAACTTCCAGCAGGAGAGACAGTGAGAGGAGCTTCTGACTTGCACCTTCACCCCCAACGTGGGATGCGGCGCCCCCTGCAAGGCTGCGACGGCCCGTGCGAGGCTGAGACGGTCCCTGTGAGGCTGAGACGGTCCCAGTGAGGCTGAGACGGTCCCTGTGAGGCTGAGACGGTCCCTGTGAGGCTGTGATGGCCCCTGGGAAGCCCGCAGAACCGAGCGAGCTGCCCAGGTGGCTTCGTCGACAACCCGCGAACCAGCATGCAGCCCCAAGCACAACTATCTCCCGAAGGGCGAGAGGGGTGAGAGCAGCTGTAGGGTTGCTTTCTCCTCACTTTTGGTAATGAAATCCTCATTTTAAACATAAGAGGACACATTATTTTAAAAAGCCGTTATGTGGCTCCGTACCCTTTCTGAGTAGAGTGTGCCTGTAATAATCTGAACAATAAAGATTTATTTAAAAGAAGAAGAAGAAAAAAAAAGACCTACAACAAGGCATATCATTATGATATTTCTGAAAGCTGAGAAAAAAACACACACAAACAACAACAACAAAAAAACTTAGAAAATACTAAAGCATATTATATGTACCCTTCACTCAATTTCTTAGGTGTTAATTATTTAAACATAACCATTATACAACTAACAAAATTTGGAATATATTTTTCTTATAATCTCTTTAATGTTACTTAATCCATTTACTTTGTTTTTGTTAATCTTCACCCAAGGATATTTTTCCATTGAATTTTAGAGAGAGTGAAGGGAAAGGGAGAGACACATTGATTGGTTGCCTCCTGCACATGCTCTGATAGGGACTGGGGATCAAGCCAGCAACTGAGGTACATGCCCTTGACTGGAATCGAACCTGGGACCCTTCAGTCCATGGGCTAATGCTCTATCCACTGAGCAAAACAGGCTGCAGCTTAATTCATTTACTTTTAATCTATATGTGTCTTTATATTTAAAGTGGGTTTTGTTTTTGATTCACCCACATAATCTGTCTTTTAATTGGTGCATTTATGTCACTGACTTTCAGAGTGCTTACTGATAGAGTTACTAACAAATCAGGCAGCTTCTGGGGCTTCTGGGGCCGGCTTGCCCTGGATGGCAGTGTGCTGGCAGCTCGAGTTGTCCTGCCCTGCCTGCAGTATGCAAATTAGAAACCATCTTTGTTGGCAGTTAATTTGCATATTGCTCTGATTAGCCAGTGGGAGTCGTAGCGAAGGTATGATCAATTACCATGTTTGTCTATTATTAGATAGGAAGGATAGAGGCCAAATGCACAAAATTTGTGCAGGGGTAGGGTCCCAAGGCCTGGCTGGCAATGAGGGCCAATCTGTGGGGCAACAGGCAGGGTGATCGGGGGACCCCCACTGGCCAACACCTTGGCCAGCCTGGCACCAGCTACTCACTGGCCTTGCCCCCTGACATGGTCACCTCCCTCTGTAGGGCGACCAGTGGGGTGATTATGGGGCCCCTGTTGGCACCCATCTTGGATGGCTTGGGGCTTGTGAGATGGGGGCAGCTCCTGCATTGAGCATTTGCCCTCTGGTGGTCAGTGTGCATCATAGCAACCAGTCATTCCACCAGTTGTTCTATTGCTTGGTCAATTTTCATATTAGGCTTTTATTATATAGGATACTAGAGGCCTGGTGAATGAAATTCATGCATGGGGTGGTGGGGGGGAGCAGTCCCTCAGATTGACCTGCACCCTCTCACAATCCGGGACATCCAAAGGGATGTTAGATTGCTGGTTTAGGCCTGATCCCACTGCAGGATCGGGCTTAAAGCGACAGTTGGACAGCCGTTTAGCAATCTGGTACCACTGGCTCCTAACCGCTCACCTGCCTGCTTGCCTGCCTCATCACCCCTAACCTCCTCTGCCTCAGCCCCCGCCCATCATGGCAGCTGCCTCTGCCTTGCCTCCACCACCACGGCTTTGTCTGGAAGCCCAGTCTAATTAGCATATTATGCTTTAATTATTATAGATAATAACAACCTAATATGCTAAGTGTCAGGTTGTCCGGTCAGCTATTCAACCAATCAAAGTATAATATGCTGATGATATGTTAGGTCCACTTAACCTCTCATTATAATGTGCACTGACCACCAGGGGGCAGACTGTTGACTGTTGTCAGTGCATGCCAGTCCCTATGACATGCACTGACCACAGCAGGCAGATGCTCCGTCTGGTAGGTTAGCTTGCTGCTGGGGTCCGGCAAATTGGGACTGAATGAGACAGGCCAGACACACCCTGGAGCCCTCCTAAGATTCCTCCCCCACTGGCCAACCTCCTGGGGCTTCTGGGGCCGGCTTGCCTTGCTGGGGCTCCTGGCCTGCACCCTATTGTCAACCAATCAAAGTATAATATGCTAATGATATGTTAGGTCCACTTAACCTCTCATTATAATGTGCACTGACCACCAGGGGGCAGACTGTTGACTGTTGTCAGTGCATGCCAGTCCCTATGACATGCACTGACCACAGCAGGCAGATGCTCCGTCTGGTAGGTTAGCTTGCTGCTGGGGTCCGGCAAATTGGGACTGAATGAGACAGGCCAGACACACCCTGGAGCCCTCCTAAGATTCCTCCCCCACTGGCCAACCTCCTGGGGCTTCTGGGGCCGGCTTGCCTTGCTGGGGCTCCTGGCCTGCACCCTATTGTAATCTGGGACCCCTCAGAGGATGTTGGAGAGCTGGTTTTGGCCCAATCCTGCAGGCCAGACTGAGGGACCTCACTGATGCACAAATTCGTGCACTGGGCCTCTTTTATATAGATAACTGCAAGTGCATCAGAGTGAAGCAATGACTGTCTATGAATGAAAAAATTAGTCATGGTTATCAATTTGATTGTAATGTAATTGATAAAAAAATACTTTGCTTTTCTATAAGATATAATGCTGGAAGGAAATTCCAGCAGGTCATAATTATGCAAGAAGTTTATCAGAAGGCTGATGGACCTTGGGGTTTCAGCAGGGCTGAAGATTTGCATATTATTACCTGCTGCCAAACAGCTGAGGGCAATTCCCCTAACCTGATGGTCCTTTGTTGTTTACAAGGCCTTACCTTCAATATGTATATCTGCTTTGCTAAAGGGCAACATGTGTGAATAAAAAGCCATGGGTGTGGACATTCAGGGAGCCCACTTCACTAGAAAGTGGAGCCTCCATATGGCTCCCCCAAAATGCCTTCCAAATTTATATTTCTTGTCTAGTTTATGCATTTATGCGCAGCCTTTCTCCAGATTCCTGAACCCTAGCAGTGAAAAAGATTGCAGCAATATAACATTCCAAGACAACATTTTCTTGGTAAATATTAATTACTGTAACATGACATAGAGAATATAAAATCTGTATATATTTCGATTCAATATATAAGTTTGTAACTTGACAATCAAGGGGCCCATGCTGCTTGTCACTTCTGGAGCCAATTAAGCAGAGTTGGGGTTGAATCATATATGAGCATTTATTCTGCTACTGCCAGCAGCATGGGAGAGCAACAGGTCATCCACAAAAATCTGCTCTGCACGTCACCATAAACCAGCTGATTATAATGGGTAAAAGAACAAAGATTACACAGGGAAATAGCCAAAAGTGTATGCCAAATGGGCAGTTTACAGATGCAAAAGGGCTGGGGATCTTCAAAGAGCTTAGTGATATGAAAAAAAAGGCAAGGGTCTTTAAAGGTCTTAATGATATACAAAGGGTTGGATATCTTCAAAGGGCTCATGGCTCTGATTTCTGGCTCTGGTTTCTGGAGCAAAGTTGTTCATCTTTCCATGATAATAGACAACTCTAAATGGGGAGGATGGACTTATTAGCAGGTGAGTTCCCAGGTCCCAAGTGCAGCTGCCAACCAGGTTCAAATGTGTCTTCTTTAGAATAAAATAATCATTGTTAACAGAGCATGATTAATATTTATTACAATACTAGATGGTTCCCCAAATTCTATTGCTGCCCCTTGTCATTTCCTGACTGCTATTTATATCATCTCATATCTATGAGATTGGTTTTAGATGAAAAAATCTCATCCTGATGGACTGCATTTGCTTCTGCCTTAAAAGCAGTTCTTGGGGATGGAATACAAGAAATGCAGAATCTCAAAATAGGAAGATATTATATAGAGCAGCAAGCTATTAGACTACAAAAAATAAACAGGAGAAAAATTAAAAAGAACTCCCACAACCCAGACAGGTTTGGTAGCCAGGAAATTAGGTTGGATAAGTCAAATCCCCAAAACCCTTCTTATTGTTTTAGCTTGGAGATGGTTTCCCTAATTTGTTGAATGTTGTTTTCTATCAATTGAGAATTGTCAGAAAGATTAAAATAGCACTGCCGTGGTTATGCCCCAACAGTAAATAATCTATTGCTGCACGATTCTCTAGAACTGCTTCCCTGATCTGGCACAGCTCTCAATTTATCCCATGTATAGTCCTGGAACTGGCTTTATAAAGGAGGGTAAAATTAAAAAACCACAGGCTTTAAAAAATATATATATGCTTTACTGGAATCTCATGATCAAGATTTAATTAGCCACAGGGCAAAGAAGTTGGGCCACTTTGCTGTCATCAGTCTTGCCTGCAATAATACCTGTAGACTTGGGTGAATTCCTCAAGTTCTTGAGGCCCCCAGTGATGTCTTGATGTTCTTTTCTTGCCACCTCCCCAGGAAAGTAACCTTCATTCCCTATCTGGAAAGAGGGCCATGAACCATATGACCAAGCAACGTACCAGACTTGCTCCAAGGGGCTCTTGTTAGCTTCAATTCTGAAAGCTTTCTGGTGACAACCAGAGTCCAGGCATCTTAGACATGATACTCCAAAATACTTGTTAATAAAATCATCGGAAACTAGTTTTATTGAATTTATGCAAAGAAATGCATTACCTTTACTCATTCATTTAGAATTGCCAAATTCTGGAGGGATAATTTAAAAAGAAAAATATATAATTTACCAAATTGCTTTAAAAGTGCTTATACCTTGCCCTAGCTGGTTTGGCTCAGTTAGGGCTATTATATAGGATTTTTGGTTCATTCAGACCCATAATCAAATTTTGTTTCTTCTGATTTTTTCTGATAGTACTTCTATAAATCCAGATAGTCTATAGAGTTCAAATAATTTGTATCCAGTTCCAAGATGGTGAAAATGTCAAAGTTCTTTCCATGGATCCTTCTGAAGATGTGACATTTTTCCAAGTACATTATAACAAAACAGTGACTGTCTCTAAATGACAAGAAGAAATTTTAAATGATAACATTATTGATTAGATTAAATGAAATCTTGTCTTTTCTGCAAAATACAATATTCTACAATATTATAACTAATAACAATTAGTCATAAATTAAAGCACATCAGAACATATTTTAATAATATCCATATATAAATAAAACATAGTTATTATTTCTTTAACTAGAGGCCAAATGCATGAAATTCATGCACAAGGGGAAAGTGTGTGTCACTCAGCCTAGCCTGCATCCTCTTCAATCTGGGACCCCTCGAGAGATGTCCAACTGCCCATTTAGGCCCAATCTTGTTGGGATTGGGCATAAACAGGCAGTCAGACATCCCTCTAACAATCCGGGACTGCTGGCTCCCAACCACTCACCTGCCTGCCTTCCTGATTGTCCCTAACTGCTTCTGCCTGCCAGCCTGATCACCCCTAACCACTCCCCTGCCAGCCTGATCACCTCCAACTGCCCTCCCCTGCTGGCCCAGTCGCCCCTAATTGTCCTCCCCTACAGGCCTGTTCCCCCCCAACTGTCCTCCCCTGCTGGCCATCTTGTGGCAGCCATCTTGTTTCCACATGGGGACGGCCATTTTGTGTGTTGGAGTGATGGTCAATTTGCATATTAACTCTTTATCTATATAATAAAGAAGTATATATAGATTGACAATGCTTCCCATGTAGTCCTGGCCAGTTTGGCTCAGTGGATAGAGCGTCGGCCTGAGGACTGAAGGGTCCCAGGTTTGATTTCGGTCAAGGGCATGTTCCTTGGTTGCG
>NW_005357697.1:95502-96099 GCF_000412655.1 Myotis brandtii | reverse complement strand
TGGCCAGTTTGGCTCAGTGGATAGAGCGTCGGCCTGAGGACTGAAGGGGCCCAGGTTTGATTTCGGTCAAGGGCATGTACCTTGGTTGCGGGCACATCCCCAGTAGGGAGTGTGCAGGAGGCAGCTGATCGATGTTTCTCTCTCATCGATGTTTCTAACTCTCTATCCCTCTCCCTTCCTCTCTGTAAAAAATCAATAAAATGTATTTTAAAAAAAGAGAAAAGAGATTTAAAAAAAAAAGCTTCCCATGTACCTTAAGTATAAAATTTTCCTTAATAAAGAGATAAAATAAACCTTTGAGGCATTCAGGGCCAATTGGAATGACCTCAAGGCAGTTCTAGGTTAAAATTTTTTCTTAAAATTTAAACACTAGGAATATTGTTAAACTTATTTTATCAAAAGTTATATATAATTATTATTATTATTAAACAGTACTAGACTATTCATTCAAAGGGTAGTAATCACAAACACAGGCTAGCAAACTTAGTTCCTACAATTAAGAATATCACATTTAATTCTTTCTTCCTTTCTTTTTATAATTCTTTTTTATTGTTGAAAGTATTACATAAGTCCCTTCCACCCCCCCCCCCCCAATAA
>NW_005357697.1:92759-95094 GCF_000412655.1 Myotis brandtii | reverse complement strand
TCTGGGTCCATGGTCCATGCATTTATGCATAGAAGGTCCTTGGTTGATTACCTCCCACCCACTCACCCTCCCTCACCTTTCCTCTGAGATTCCACACTCTGTTCCATGCTTCCATGTCTCTGGACATACTCCCTTCATCAGTTTATTTTGTTACTTAGATTCCATATATGAGTGAGATAATGTGATACTTGTCTTTCTCTGACTGACTTAGGTCACTTGCATGATACTCTCCAGGCCCCTCAATGCTGTCTCAAAGGGTAAGAGAGTCTCCTTTTTTACTGCTGCATAGTATTAAATGGTATAAATATACCATAGCTTTTTAATCCACTCATCTACTGATGGCACTAGAGCTGTTTCCAGATTTTTTTTTAATATATTTTATTGATTTTTTGCAGAGAGGAAGGGAGAGAGATAGAGAGTTATAAACATCGATGAGAGAGAAACATCAATCAGCCGCCTCCTGCACATCCCCCCGCAACCAAGGTACATGCCCTTGACCGGAATCGCACCGGGACCTTTCAGTCCGCAGGCCGACGCTCTATCCACTGAGCCAAACCGGTTTCGGCTGTTTCCAGATTTTACCTATGGCAAATTGTGCTGCTATGAACATAGTGGTGCATACATTCTTTCTGATTTATGCTTTGGTTTTCTTAGGATATATTCATAGAAGTGGGATCACTGGGTAAAATAACAGTTTCATATTTAATTTTTTGAGAAAACTACATACTGTTTTCCATAATGGCTACACCAGTCTGCATTCCCACCAGCAATGTACTAGGGTTTTTTTTTCTCCACATCCTTGCCATCAGTTGTCATTTGTTGATTTGTTGATGGTAGCTGTTTTGAAAGGTGTTAGGTGCTACCTCATTTGCAGGTGATACCTGCATTTTTCTGATGATCAGTAACTTTGAGCATTTTTTCATATGTCTCTTGGCCTTCTGTATATCCTCCTTGGAGAAATGTCTATTTAGGTCCTTTGCCCGTTTTTAAGTTGAATTTGCAAATATGTTCTCCCATGCAGTGGGCTTTCTTGTTTTTGTTTTTTTGTTGTTGATGATGGTTTCTTTTTCTCTCCAGAAGCTTTTATTTTTAATATATTTTATTGATTTTTTGCAGAGAGGAAGGGAGAGAGATAGAGAGTTATAAACATCGATGAGAGAGAAACATCAATCAGCCGCCTCCTGCACATCCCCCCGCAACCAAGGTACATGCCCTTGACCGGAATCGCACCGGGACCTTTCAGTCCGCAGGCCGACGCTCTATCCACTGAGCCAAACCGGTTTCGGCTGTTTCCAGATTTTACCTATGGCAAATTGTGCTGCTATGAACATAGTGGTGCATACATTCTTTCTGATTTATGCTTTGGTTTTCTTAGGATATATTCATAGAAGTGGGATCACTGGGTAAAATAACAGTTTCATATTTAATTTTTTGAGAAAACTACATACTGTTTTCCATAATGGCTACACCAGTCTGCATTCCCACCAGCAATGTACTAGGGTTTTTTTTTCTCCACATCCTTGCCATCAGTTGTCATTTGTTGATTTGTTGATGGTAGCTGTTTTGAAAGGTGTTAGGTGCTACCTCATTTGCAGGTGATACCTGCATTTTTCTGATGATCAGTAACTTTGAGCATTTTTTCATATGTCTCTTGGCCTTCTGTATATCCTCCTTGGAGAAATGTCTATTTAGGTCCTTTGCCCGTTTTTAAGTTGAATTTGCAAATATGTTCTCCCATGCAGTGGGCTTTCTTGTTTTTGTTTTTTTGTTGTTGATGATGGTTTCTTTTTCTCTCCAGAAGCTTTTAATTTTGATGTAGCCCATTTGTTTATTTTCTCCTTAGTTTTCTTTGCCTTAGGAGATGTATCTGTAATCATATTGCTATGAGAGATGTCTGAGATTTTGCTGCAATGATTTGTTTTAGGACAGTGATGGCGAACCTATGACACGTGTGTCAGAGGTGACACACAAGCTCATTTTGGGTGACACACATCGACAGAGACAAAAAGTTGCATAATTCAAATATTTGTCTCTCACAATGGCCAGAGTTGGGCATCACTCGAGCAATATTATTACTCACGTTACTCATGATCAGTAATGCAATTCTAAAACCGGATGTAAACATGTACATCAGTGTTGCATAGCAAAGATACATAGTGAGAACATCCAAGATACATTGTTCCAATATTGACATTAATATAAAAAGGTTAAGAATTGCACTATAAAGAGATTAATCTTTACTCATGACATTTTATTTTTACTCAAGTGACAAAATGCCCAATTCTGGAAACGGCCTTGTTATTGTCAACATGTGCCTCGGGTAAGCTTCCCGTGC
>NW_005357697.1:82882-89106 GCF_000412655.1 Myotis brandtii | reverse complement strand
ATTTAGAGATGCAACTTGCAGATTTTCAAGGTAGCATTTGGACTCATGTGTTTGTCGACTTAAGGTCGAAACTTGAAAATCTGGAACGAAATCGTTTGAATAATGAAGAAGAGTGCAATTACAAACAAATTTTGAGTGCTTGGAACAGAGGACCTGACACTTTTAGCGACATAAAAAATCTAGTGATGGCTTTGCTAACAATTTTTTCATCAACATATTTTTGTGAGACTTTGTTCTCAGCATTAAATAATATTAAAATGAACAAAAGAAACCAGCTAACTGATGTAGTGGTGCTTGCTTGGCCTTGAAGTGCACCAAATATGAACCTGCAATCGAAGAATTAGCAGACAAACTTCAGCACCAAAAAAGTCACTAATTTCTAGTTTTTTGTACCATTTGATTATCATTGTTTTTATTATTTTTTTCCCTAAATGTACATTGTTTTTCTGTTTTTGTTCATTTTATACATATTTTTGGTTGATTTTCTTTGTCAAATGGCATTTAAATATATAAAATAATATCAAAAATATAAATCTTTCTTTTACTATGGTTGCAAATATAAAAAAAAATATGAATATTTCTATATGTGACACGGCACCATAGGGTTTTTCAAAACTTTGACACGCTGAGCTCAAAAGTTTCGCCATCACCTTTGTAAGATTTTTATGGTTTCATGACTCATACTTAAGTATTTTATCCATTTTGAGTTTATTCTTGTGTAAGGTTTAAGTTGGTGGTCTAGTTTCATGTTTTTTGCCTGTGTCTGTCTCATTTTCCTAACACCATTTATTTAAGGAACTGTCTTGACTCCGTTGTATGTTCTTGCCTCCTTTGTCAAATATTAATTGAGCATAGTGGCATGGGTTGATTTCTTGGGTCTCTATTCTGTTGCATTGATCCACGTGCCTATTCTTGTGCCAGTACAAGACTCTCTTGATTATGGTGGCTTCGTAGTATAACTTGATATCTGGTATTGTGATCCATCCAAATTTGTTTTTCTTTCTCAAGATTGCTGCAGCTACTCAGTGTTCTTTTTGATTTCTATTAATTTTTGAAATATTTTTTCTAGATCTGTGAAATATGCTATTGGTATATTAATAGAGATTGCATATTAATTGAGAATAATGGCTTGGGTTAATTTCTAGGGTCTCTGTTCTGATCCACTGGTCTATATGCCTATTCTTGTGACAGTACCAGGCTGTTTTGGTTATAATAGGATTGTAGTATAAATTGATATTCAATATTGTGATCTTTTCTACTTCATTCTTCTTGCTCAAGATTGCTGCAGCTATTCAGGGTCTTTTATGATTCCATAAAAAAATTTGTAGTATTTGTCCTAGCTCTGTGAACTATGCCATTGGTATTTTAATAGGGATTGCATTGAATTTGTAGATTGCTTTGGGTAGTGTAGACATTTTAATGATGTTGATTCTACCAATCCATGAACACAGTATATTAAGATCACCTTTTTTAAAAAAGTACTTAAATAACTGATTAAAGTAACACACCATATAATTATTTCAATAATTTGTAGAACTTTTGCATCCCAGGCAAATAAAGGAAATGGTTTTCTCTTTTAAATATATATTTTATTGATATTTTACAGAGAGGAAGGGAGAGGGATAGAGAGTTAGAAACATCGATGAGAGAGAAACATCGATCAGCTGCCTCCTGCACACCCCCCACTGGGGATGTGCTTGCAACCAAGGTACATGCCCTTGACCAGAATCGAACTTGAGACCTTTCAGTCCGCCGACGCTCTCTCCATTGAGCTAAACCGGTTAGGGCTGTTTTCTCTTTTAACTGACCAGAAAAGGACTAAACAAAATGTGTATTTGCTTACTTTAAATTCATTTATATCATTAAATGATTCAGATTACCTACAATTTTCTTTTAAGATTTCTCTTCAAAACCCTTCTATAATTTTTACAAGTTTTCTTATTCATTTAGCTTTAGAACAAATTAATTTCATTTTTCCTTCAAAAATGCATCTCCATACCTCATGCTTTTTATTACAAAGCCATATAGTTTCTTCCCAATTAGTTAGAATTTTTAAATCTCATAAACCTTAAATTTTAGGTGACAAGTAAGTATTTAACATTTCTCAGGTTAGCAATACATTCATATTTTTAAGAGATATAATTCAAATTCTATACAACACGTATTTATTAATAAATTCAAACCTGTCTTCTAGATTCTCTGTACTAAAAAATCCAAAAGTAAGGAAACTCAGATTAATATTTCAGTATCCTGTTATTTCAAAATACCTAGATATTTAATAATTTTTACTAATTAGCCCAACAAACGCCATAGTTTTAAGTTGCCAAAGACTTTGGAAAGCTATGTTTAGGTATATATAATTATTACTGAAAAGCTTTATCATAAACCCTTCATTTTAGTTATATCTCTTTAAACAACTTTGAGAATATAAAACAAATTATAATTACCCAAGACATTTTCTTGGCAACTTTTATAATAGGAACTAGAGGCCTGGTGCATGAATTTGTGCACCATTGGGGTCCCTTGGCCTGGCCTGCGGGATCAAGCTGAAACCATCTGTCTGACATCCCCCAAGGGGTCCAGGATCATGAGAGGGTGCAGGCCAGGCTGAGGAACCCCACTGCTGCACAATCAGGACCGGGGAGAAACATGGAGGTTGGCTGAAACCATCTGTCTGACATCCCCCAAGGGGTCCAGGATCATGAGAGGGTGCAGGCCAGGCTGAGGAACCCCACTGCTGCACAATCAGGACCGGGGAGAAACATGGGAGGTTGGCCATCAGGGGAGGGACCATGGGAGGGCTCCAGGGCATGTCCAGCCTGTCTTGCTCTATCCCGATCAACCAGACCCCACCAGCAAGCTAACCTACCTGCCAAGTGTCTGCCCTCTTGCGGTCAGTGCACATCATAGTGAGCGGTTGAGCAGCCTTAGCATATCATTAGTGTGCTAGGGGCAGGGACCATGGGAGAGAAAAATTGCTAATTATCTTGCTAGAAAAGCAATGTGTTATGATTAAACCCAGCCAGGTGTGACCCTGCTTGTAAATTTTTTACCCTGCCAGTACCAGGAACAGCTAATGAACCACTTTGCAGTTTGTTTTTTCTTTTAAAAAAAAATACTTTGAAGTCTTTGCAGATAAAAGGCTTTGCTGTACTCTTGGTCAGCACTGCAAGCTGTGAGGCTCCTACGGGAGGGACACAGCTGTGGTCAGCTGGCCAGCTTAATAAAGGCTCTTAAATTTAAATTTTGAGTTGGTGGTCTATCTCGCTGATTGAACCCATAACAATTAGCATATTACACTTTGATTGAATGGCCAACCAGACACTTAGTATATTAGGCTGTAATTATATAGGATAACTCACCAGCCTTCAGTGGCTTTCATGTAAAAATACTATTTTATTTTTCTTTACAAAAATAGGAGTGGCCTCCAATTTTATTTCTGCAGCCTGTGGAGGGCATTTCTGCAGATCTGGTCCTCCTAGGAAAAAGACTTGGGGGTTTAGAAGGTTTTATTTCTCACATTTTTCTTTCTGCATAGACCTAACAACATAAAATCTTGCATATAAGAAGAGATTTTTAAAATAGAAATGAACAAAACAAAATCCCTACAGTAAATAATGAGTACTCAAAAAAATGGACTGGGACATTAGCCTTATAATATTTTCTCACACTAACCCAACACAGCAAAATGACCCTTAGTTCTGACTGGAACCAAAGCCCACACACATCAGAGACAGAGGATTCCCTATGTTCATAAAATGGTCCTAAACAAACTAAGACCCCAAAAGAAAGAAAGCAAGCAAAGTACATCAGTAAACAAAATTGCATACAGACACACAGACAAGAACTTTCACTAGCAAGAGTTTCAGATGGCGGATGCCCTGAAGTTTCTATAATCCCTGCCATGGATTTAGCCTGGCACAAGTAGTTGGGCCCCCAGAAAAGTGGGATGTGCCCCATCCTTAAAAAAAAACAATTAAACCACACAACAGAGACACAGAGCAACAGAGACACTCTTATATACAATATTTACAGATGTGCACAATCTATAAATATGAGCTTCACACCCTGCTCCTAGTCTGTATAGCCACAGACACCACAGAATGCCCTGCATAAAAACAAAACAACAAAAACAAAAACAAAAACATACCAAAGCAGAACAATGTCTCTGGTCCCAGAGGGGATCATGGCAGGGGTGGACAAGCTATTTGACTCAAGGGCCACAATGGGCTCTTAAACTGGACAGGAGGGCCGGAACAAAAGCATGGATGGAGTGTTTGTGTGAACTAATATAAATTCAAAGTAAACATCATTACATAAAAGGGTACGGTCTTTTTATTTTTTTAGTTTTATTCATTTCAAATGGGCCGGATCCAGCCTGCGGGCCGTAGTTTGCCCACGGCTGTAAGGGATCGGAGGCTAGGCAAGGACCACTGGAATTCTCTTGCCATCCAGAGATTGTCAGGCTTGCCCAGATGAGAGGCAGTACAATGACTTCCCTGCTATACACAGAACACACAGTACATGCTTCCTTACAGTAAGCCCAGATAGAAAGCATCCACTGCTTCTTATGTCATACAATCATGCTGGATTCCTCCTTTAAAAATGCTTGATTAACCTTAGGTTTTAGGTGAGATGTCGGGAATTACTGAGACTGTGGCTGGGACTCAGAACAGGAAAATTCCTCAGCCCCAGGAACCCCCAGTCCAGGTGGCAAGTGGGATCCCCAGTACTCACCCAAGTGTCCCTCGCTATGTCCCTTCCTGGTTGCCAGAATATGTAACTGGACAATCAAATAGGTCCATGCTGCCTATCACTACTTGAGCCAATTAATCAGAGACAGGATTGAATCCTATATGAGCATTTATTCCAATACTGCCAGCAACATGGGAAAGCAGCAGGTCAACCACAAAAATCTGCTCTGCATCATAAGCCAGCTGCTTATATTGAGGAAAAAGAACAAAGATTACATGGGGAAATAGCCAAAGGGTATGGCAAATGGGTAGTTAACAGGTAAGTAGAGGGCTGGGGATCTTTAAAGAGTTTAATGATATGCAAGGGCTGGGTTCTTCAAAGGGCTAGTAATATGCAAGGACTAGGGATCTTTAAAGAGCTTAGTATATGCAAAAACAGCTGGGGTCTTCAAAGGGCTGGTGATTCTGATTTCTGAAGCAAAGTTGTTAATTTATCCATGATAATAGGCAATTTCAAATGGAGAGGATGAGCTGCACTTCCAGGAAAATTCTCAGATTCCAAGTGCATCTATCAGCCAGGTTAGAATTGTCTTCTTTAATCAGAATAAAATAATCAACATGACAGAGCATGATTAATGATTAATAGTTATTACTGTTACAGAAGACCAAAGGAATACCAAGTATACTTCCTAGAGAAAGGAACGGACCCCATTTATTAGCACTAGTGGACTCCAGGAATAATTTCCAAATCAGAGTGAAGAAACATGCAGAGGGCTTCACTTTTTATAAACTTCTGGGGTCTTTGTCTTGCAGATATGGTTCTGCCCCCTTTTGTGGGCTTACAGGAAGGCTCCCAAGTGTTGGGGGTCCCCAGGCCATATCCAATGATCTGTCCTGGGGCCAGCAATAACGACCTTCCTTCCCCCACCCCACCCCGTGCCCAGGGCAGTGCATTGTTCACAGTTTTTATGGCCTGACACACCTTGCGAGACCAGTTTCCTCCTCATTACAATTCCATAACATTACATTTCTGCCCCTATCAATTTGAGCATATAAAGAGCAAATAATGTGTTAGATTTTAAAATGTGGCTCGTGGCTTATGGGAATGGCGTATTTAGCACTGGAAATAATTAATAAATTTCCAATATGTGAAACACCAATATCCAAAATATCACATTTAAATGCCCCCCCCACCCTCACCCCCACCCCCAGGGAACCATCACTTTTGGCTTGCCTGGTGTCCCCAACTGGACACCTGCTACTCCAAAGTGTTTCTGTTTGAACTTGGCTCTGAATCATTGCACATTCTCTAGAGCAGACTGAAATTTCTATAACATCAATTTTAACAAAATATATGTATGTTGCAGAAGATCCCAGAAAAACCAAGTGATGCTTTGAAGAAGTGGAGAGACACTGTTTTAATTACACCGGTGGACTTCGGGAAATATCCAAATCAGCAGAGTACCAAAACATGCAGGGGCCTTCATTTTATATCTCCCTGTGGTCTTTGTCCCGCAAATATGGATTATG
>NW_005357697.1:60075-82855 GCF_000412655.1 Myotis brandtii | reverse complement strand
CTCAGGTGTTGGGGGTCTCCAGGCCATATCTGATGGCCTGGCCTGGCACCAGTGCTAACAACCCTCCCTCGGGGCAGTGCACTGTTCACAGGTTTATGGCCTCTGTAACAGATTCTGCAAGACCAGTTTCTGGGAAGGAGGTAATGACTTAATTATAGGTTAGCTTGCTGGCATGGATTCCAATTGCTAGCCCCCCAAATATCAGGATTACATTTGAATTAGCCCTTTTTAGCCTTCTCATTTATACACATAGAATATAGTTATTAATTTTTTAAAGCTTCCCATGTAATTTCAAGTATATTAAATAGACCTAATTTAGTTTTAAAATATTTCTTTTAAGAAAGAATAAATCCTTGAAGTATTCCAGAGGCATTGGAATGACTCAAAGTCATCTCTCAGTTGAAAAAGTCATAAAATTTAAACTTTGGAAAGATTGTCAAATATACTTAATGAGAAGATTACATTATAAACTCTATTTGTAAATCTAGGTAAAAATTACATGGAATATTTGGAATGGATCCCAGATTCCTTGTCTGCAGAGTTGAAGATATAATCCACAGACAGAAAATGGTATAGCAAATGTGTAGATTTATTGAAGAACAAGTATAGGCTCCCATGTGGGGAGGAGAAAAGAGTCCCACTGATTTCCTGTTTCCATGGTTTATAAAGGCTGAAGTTCCTGTGTCCTGAAATCCCCTCTGATCAATATTCCCTTTTGAATTGGTTACTATAGTAACTCCTGAAGCCCTCCTCCCTCATTGTCCTCCTATTCCTTCTGGGCTTTCTTCCTCCTTCTTTATTTTGTAAATATAAATCCCAGTTCCCTTATCTCATGCAAATGTAACTGTTACCTCTCCCGTGTGTTACAGAAATGTAATTGCACCAGGCTTTTTTGTGTTATGGGAAAATACCTGTTGCTGCTTCCTTGTCTTATGGAAATGTACCTTCTGCCAGTTTGTAGCCCTAACCATTTGTCTGGGAGGAGACTTCTGGAAAAATATTATGATGCTAATAAAGACAGTGGACTAAGATAGTCATGTTAATGTGGGCAGTAAGTTGTGGTTTAAGTTCTCAAGATTCAGGCTGAGTTTGGAATAAATAGTTTTATTTCCCACCTGAAATTGTTACTAGGAAACCCTCAGGTGAGCTCAGGCTGCCTGTTGCAATGTCCAATAATAAAGGCAACATCTACACTAATAAAAGACAAAGATGCTAATTGACCATACCTTCACTATGCCCAAGCCATGCCCACCATCCAATTAGAGTGATTTTATTTTGTAACTATAAATCCCAACCAGGTTTGCATATTACCCCAAACCAAGATGCAAATTAACCCAACCAAGATGGCAGCCGGCAGCCATGGAGCTGGAGCAGGCAGGAGGCTTGGTTGTCCCAGTGATGGAGGAAGCAAAACTTCCTGCCTGCCCTGGCCACACCCTCATGGGGTGAGGGTCCCTGCTGGGGGGCTTGGCCAGCCTGCAAAGAGCCATCAGCCACTCACCCAGGCTGACCAGGCACCCCAGCGGAGACCTCTTCCCTGAAGGGGTGTGGCCAGCCTGCAAACAGCCATCAGCCCCTCACCCAGGATGGCCACACCCTCATGGGGTGAGGGTCCTTGCTGGGGGGCTTGGCCAGCCTGCAAAGAGCCATCAGCCACTCACCCAGGCTGACCAGGCACCCCAGCGGAGACCTCTTCCCTGAAGGGGCTGTGCCAGCCTGCAAACAGCCATCAGCCCCTCACCTACGATGGCTACACCCTCATGGGGTGAGGTTCCCCATTGGGGGCCTTGGTCAGCCTGCAAACAGCCTTCAGCCCCTCACACCAGCTGGCCAGGCACCCCAGTTGGGACCCCCACCCTGAAGGGGCTGTGGCCAGCCTGAAAACATCCATCAGCCCCTCACCCAGGCTGGCCACACCCTCATGGGGTAAGGGTCCCCACTGGGGGGCTTGACCAGCCTGCAAACAGCCATCAGCCCCTCACCCAGGCTGGACAGGCACCCCAGTTGGGACCCTCACCCTGAAGGGGGTGTGGCCATCTGAAAACGGTCCTCAGCCCCTCACCCAGGCTGGCCAGGCACCCCAGCGGGACCCCCACCCTGATCCGGGACACCCTTCAGGGCAAACCAGCTGGCCCACACCCATGCACCAGGCCTCTATCCTATATAATAAAAGGATAATATGCAAACTGACCCTAACAGCAGAGCGACTGGGAATGACTGGTCACTATGACACACACTGACCACCAGGGGCAGACACTCAATACAGGAGCTGCCCCCTGGTGGTCAGTGCGCTTCCACAGGGGGAGCTCTGCTCAGCCACAACCAGGCTGACAGCTGCCAGTACAGCGGTGGTGGTGGAAGCCTCTCCCGCCTCCTCAGCAGCGCTAAGGATGTCTGACTGCAGCTAGGCCTGCTTCCTGCTGGCAAGTGGACATCCCCCGAGGGCTCCCGGGCTGCCAGAGGGATGTCTGCCTGACAGCTTGGGCCCAACCCCCCGGGGAGTGGGCCTAAGCCAGCAGGTGGTCATCCCTTAGGGGTTCCAGACTGCGAGAGGGCACAGGCTGGGCTGAGGGACCCTTCCGAGTGCACAAAAATTTGTGCACAGGGCCTCTAGTTGAATCATAAACAGCATTTATTGAGAAGGCCAGCCAACCAAGAAGACAGGAAGCTGACAAGCATTTAAAATCTGTCTTGCCAATATTAGAAATAAGGCAAGCCCCTAAATTCAGAGGTCCTGGTAGAACACAAAACATACTAGGGAGCCAGGAAGCAAGTCAAACATCTTTACTTCTACATAGAAGGGTGAGCGCACATGGTCTGGAAGCACAGGCAAAACGAGCAGGTGGTCTGCTCGACTTTATAATCCCTGATGCATGTGACTTGTCCCTCACTCTTGATTGGAGCTCAGGCACACAGTCTTTCGAGATTGGCTAATTCAAAGGGAGGGGTTGGCCTTTGCTGTTTCAAGATGGCAGCACCCAGGGGAGCTGCAAGCCATGTGGCCAACATGGCAGTTGTCTAAACTGATTTTTGACAGAAAAGATGACTTATTTATTCTCACAATCCCCTCCTTTTCTTTATTTACATTGTTTTCTTCAAACTCGGCCGACATTCATTGACTTTCATGCTCTACATTGTCTAGGAGAAGACTAATTTGCTGTTTGGTCAATGTGGTTTCAAATAACCCTTGGATAAGCCCCCCTCCCTCCCCCCCATACATGGGATGATGTGATGTAACATCCTATCACTGTAACTTCTAATTAAAGGGGTGAAGTGGACACCATTGCTCTAGTGCATCAGAGGAAGGACCCTCGATCCCAGGTTCTAGCTCACTTGACACTAAAACTGCCAATGCCTTAGGACCTCAGTGATGGTTAGTCTGCTATGTTGTCAGGATGAATGTGCAGCACTGGCCCAACATTATATTCCTCCTCCTTCTGCCAGAATCAGATCCAAGGCCAACCTGTTTACCCCAACATCTTGCTGCTGACATCTAGCTGTTCAGCTATCCCTTTAACTGTGTCTCAAGTATAGTTAACAAGCCTTTGTTCTAGGAAATATAATTAACCCACCACATTCTTGTTTACAGTGGGTCACCAGCACAGGACAGACTCAAACCCTGTGGCTATCTAATTTCTAGCCTTAAAATCCTTGGCACTCCTCCTGGAACCCCAATGGGATCTGTGTGTATATGGGGATCAAAGAGCCCCCCTGGACTCTCTCTCCTCTTCCTAGTCTGTCTGTCCATGGAAAAAGGTTTACAATGTGCCAAAGGGAACGGGATAGCCAATTGTATCAAAGCGCAAGTTCTACTCCAAATGCTGGGCAGGGCCACAAGTCAGGATCCCCCATGACACCACCAGACATCTGCAGCATAATGGGCTTCTGAGGATACTCAGCCATTTACGCATCTGGATACATTTCTTATAAACTCCAAGCACTGTTCCACCCCTTGAGAGGCAGGAGGTATAGTTTACATCAGAGAACAGGACCAGATCATTTTGGGGGTCCTGTTGTGGAGTACGAGTGACAGAATGACCAGAACTCCAGACTGATTAAAATTTAGAGATTCTTATTGACTGGCCGGTGTCCACTCCTCCACTTGGGAAGCCCAAGAGAGAAATGGCCCCGACCATCTGCAGAGTCCAATATTTAAAGGGGACAACTACATCCGTGTTCAGGTTCCCATAGCAAGCAAAGTGAAGTTACAAAAGCTAATTGCGTAGTTTTAGCCAAGCTATTCATCATCCTCCTGTTATTCATTTCTGGGTAACTTAAAGATCAGGACTATTCTTAATTTTGACCTGTCTGTTCTTTGTGGGCCGTTGCTCAGGTGTGGGAGCTCAGTTCCTAGAAACTGCACAGGCTGTCAAGCTGCTGAGGTGGCTAGGTCATTAAGCAGGCCTAAAAATTTTCCTACTCTGTAACAGTCCTTGCTCTTTACCTCTGTTGAATGGGAACAATAGGGCAAGAGTCTTACAGGAAGCATTTTCCCAGGAGGTTTCCTCCTGGTACAAGGCAAGCACACATTCCATCCTATTACTGTCTGAGGTCCATCCGAATGGGAATGGGGCCACTTGGGCCCCTAGCCTTCCTGCCATGCAAGCATAACAGTCACTTTTATTTAGAGTGTGTACAGAATATTTAATCCATTCTACCCAGGCATTTGTTTCCTTATATCCTACTTCTATTTTCATTTTGGTGAGAGTGGCCTAGGGGTTCTTGTCCTGTGACATCTACTCCTAAATCTAGTCCTAGCCAATATTTTGACCTAAAGGCTGAAATATCCAAGTCATTCAAGTTATCTATATACAACTTAGTGGGTAAGCATGATACAGATTGTACACATTTCTCAAGCCCACATTGTAAGCTCCTGCAATTTGCCAGATTCCTAAAGTAAACAGGGCCCAGTACTCGATGGTTATTAAGATAGCTTACATTTTTTAGCATCACTTTCAAGGGAATATATCCTGGTATGGCTGTTTAAGTTGAGGTGTGTCTGCCCTTAACCCTTGTGTGATGGGTCCAACCTCGCTCTGGAGTCTGAACAGCAGTCTCTGTGGTAAGCAAGAAAGATAAGATCCTTCCCAGGAGGGTTCCAACTTGTTTCCTTTCCAATTCTTGATTAGAATAAAGGTAGTTTCCAGTTGATGGCGATGAACTGGAAACTCAAGAGGGCTTTGAGTCAGGAGGCCTTCTAACCTGAGAGAAATTTAAAGTAGAAGAGATACCCAGTACATAGTTCTTAAGAAATTAGTCCCTAGTTTCCATTGTAGGAAGATCTTGAGGCATTCCAGGGCCTATTGGAATCACCTATTGTCAACTCTAGGTAAAAACAAACAAACAAAAAACTTTTCTTAAAATTCAAACCCTAGGAAGGTTTTCAAACTTGATTTTACCAAAAGATTATATATAACTAATTGGATTTCGGCTACCAGTCTCCTTGAGTACTTTGACATAAGCTATTTACCCTCTGTTTATGGAGGCAAAATAAGAGTCCTTGGTTTAGGGAAGATAGAGTTTTCTAGATGGTTGCAAACTGCTGTTTTAATATTTCAGTTCCCCTGTTCTGCTTGTCTTGGCCTAAGTATTTAAGTCCTTCCATTAAGTATTTCTACTGTAATATTCTTTCTTTCTGTCATACCATCAGCAAATTGTACAGACCTTTTCTTTCTTTTTTTCTTTAAAATGTATTAGAATTCTTCTTCAAAATGCATAACCATGCCTCAGTCCTTCCATTAAGTATTTCTACTCTAATATTCTTTCTTCCTGTCATACCATCAGCAACTTGTACAGACCTTTTCTCTTTTTTTCTTTAAAATGTATTAGAATTCTTCATTCTTAGAAAACTTAATTTTTCAATGATTACTAAAAAGTAAACAGCTAGCATTTCTTAAATTTTTATCAACACACATTTTGTTTATTCTAAAAGACATCAATTAAATTTAATCCAGTTTTGATATTAAAAATTTGTTTTGGACCACAGAATTAATCCTTTTCTTTTTAACAAGGCCAATAAAATATTATATTCTATGTTGAAATTTTATCACATGTAGTACACATAAGGACTACAATATTTTTTAACTACTAATTTCTCCAGAGAAAACACAAGAATTATTTTTCTCAAAAATGAATTTCTGTACTTTATGCATTTTATTATTACAACCATATAATTTCTCCCAACTTAATTTGAACTTTTAACTCTTAGAAGCTTCAAATTTTAGGTGACAAGTTAAATACTTAGCATTTCTCAAGAATAAAAATATATTTATATTTTTAAGAATATATTTCAAATAAAATACAAGACATGTTTAATTAATAGATTTCTCTAGATTTCTCATACAAGGTAAACTCAGATTAATATTTCAGTATTTTGTCATTTTAAAATACCTAGATATTTAATAATTTTTGTTATTTAATTCAGCAAACTCTGTTGGGGGCTAGATGTAAGCTGGCAAGGTCCTTGCACCTGAAGGGGCTAGCAAGGCTGGGACCCTTACCCACACAGTTTTCCCAGACTTGTTTCGATGGCGATTATCAGTAGAATGAGAGCAACCTTTGTAGAATGAGAACAGCCTTTCCTGGCTTACCAAGAAGTCTGTAACTATTTACTGAGATAGGCTGTACTGAGAACTTGTCCTTCTGCTGTGTCCCTCCCTGAGAGATTGAGAGGAACAAAGAATACATTCCTCTTGACAGACCTCCTATTCAGTGTGTTGTGTATAAATAGGATTGTGTGGCTAATAAAGTTGCTTCAGTTCCTTGAGAGCTGTAGTCCTCCTGATCCCGCTCTCCTGTCTTTCTTTCTTTTCTCAATTCCCACCTCCCTGCCTCAGCCCGGCTCAACCTGTCAGGCTGGCCCTGACAAACTGGCGCCCGAGCTACGGACTGAGGAACTGGGAAAAAGACAGTGAGGAACTCCTCCGGATAAAGAGTGCCCTCGTTAAGGTAAGGGAGGAGCAATTTTTTGATAGTCGGGAGTAAAGCATGGGACAGTTAGAATCTAGAGAAAATGCCCTTTATGGCCAAATGTTAAAGTCTATGCTCAACAGTAAAGGAACTAAGGTTAATGACAAGCAAGTAGAAAATTTTTTCAAATTCATTCAGGAGGTCTGCCCTTGGTTTCCTGAGGAAGGAACCGTTAACTTAGAAACGTAGCAGAAAGTTGGAGAACAAATGCGCAATCAGTATAAAGCCCTTGGGCCAAGTAAGACCCAGGTTGATGCATTTTCCTTATGGAATTTGATACGGGATTGTATAGATCCCAGGCATTACCATAATCAACCATCTCTTAAGCCAGAAAAAAAGGAGAAGCAACGTGATAGCACAAAACAGGGGTCTAAAAAAGGCAGTATATTAAAAAGAAATAATGTAACTTTTAAAGACAATTTAACTCCTCAAGATGAGGAGGATTTTGAGGAAGCTGCTGCTCTTTGTCATGATGATAATACAGGTGTTGTTCAGGCAAATTCAGGCAAAAGAGGAGGAAGAATATTTTTCTGCTGGAACTATAGAGGGTAGTGATATGGAGGATGTGTTAGAACACTTTTTAGAAGAATTAAAGCTTCTTGGTAAGAAAAAGAGAAGCCGCGGGGGCCGTTCCCACCGCTCTCCGCTGCCTTGTGCAGCACCAGTTCCACTTTCCCCTCTCCAGATGGCTTTGCAGGAGGCACAAAAGTGTGGTGAGGAATTGGGCATTCACGCCTTCCCCGTTATGGAACAGGTGAACCCTGACACAGGACAGCGTGAGCGTACTTATGACCTGCTTCCTTTTAAAACTTTGAAGGAGTTAAAAACAGCCTGTACTCAGTATGGGCCAGCCCAGCCACCACAAATAATAGGGGCATTGTCTATTTACCCTCCTGTCTCTGTGCTGTTTCAAGGCCAGCTGGCTGCACAGCACCCAGCCTGCCCCCAGAGAGCAAAATGGATACAAGAGCTATTCTGAGCAACCCCCGGAAGTGCCGGGCTGGACTTTGTATCCATAGAGATGAGACATTCTATCTGCCCTGGGTGCTGCCATTGCTTATTAAAATAAACAAAATATCATTAAATTTAAAACCTCCCACATGGAGAAGAAATGACAATTTCCTTGCATTTCCGATACAGCTACAGCAAATGCCAATGGATCTGCAACAATATCCCCAATATCCAAATGTTAATGCAGAAAGAAAAAAAGAAGGCCGTTGGCAGGGAGAGAGAGTTCTTTGTTAATTTTTACTTATCTGAACTACGTTGGACTCAAGGCCACAAGCTGCTACTAAGCATGACTTTGGGAACAAATACGCCATCTGAGTCATTTGCTGAAAATTCCCCCAAAGCAGGATGTGGGGGAAGAGAAGGGAGCACGTGGCAATCCAATATGGATGCCCCCTCCACAAGTATTCTAATTTAAAATCTCCTTCTCGTAATTGAAAAGTTTTACAAAAATTTAAAAATGCATCTGGGATTTCTGTGCACGTGTAAAGAGAAAAACTGGCTTGGAACTAGTGCACGCCTCATCCGATTTTGGACATTTAGATAGAGTTTTGAGCTGAAATCTCTTTACAATTGTACAAAATAAAACCCAAGACTGATTATTTCCTAAGAAAAATGGCAAATTTGACCCTAAGGAAAAAAGATGCTGGCTAGATTCTAGCAGCAGGATTGGCATTTCCATAATAAAGAACAGTTTTTAAATGCTAATGAAGGATGTTAAAAAGTTAACTTCAAGGCCAAAAACCCCATACATGGGATGATGTGATGTAACATCCTATCACTGTAACTTCTAATTAAAGGGGTGAAGTGGACACCATTGCTCTAGTGCATCAGAGGAAGGACCCTCAATCCCAGGTTCCAGCTCACTTGTCACGAAAGCTGCCAATGCCTTAGGACCTCAGTGATGGTTAGTCTGCTATGTTGTCAGGATGAATGTGCAGCACTGGCTCCAAACATTACACATCTACCTCCTGACTGTTCTCCCAGGTCACCCTGCTGCTGGCATCTAGCAGTTCACCATCTCTTTTGCTGCATCTCAAGTGTAGTTAATGAGCCTTTGCTGGTTCTAGAAAATATAATTAACCCACCACATTCTTGTTTACAGTGGGTCACCAGCACAGAACAGACTCAAACCCTGTGGCTATCTAATTTCTAGCCTTAAAATCCTTGGCACTCCTCCTGGAACCCCAATGGGATCTGTGTGTATATGGGGATCAAAGAGCCCCCCTGGACTCTCTCTCCTCTTCCTAGTCTGTCTGTCCATGGAAAAAGGTTTACAATGTGCCAAAGGGAACGGGATAGCCAATTGTATCAAAGCGCAAGTTCTACTCCAAATGCTGGGCAGGGCCACAAGTCAGGATCCCCCATGACACCACCAGACATCTGCAGCATAATGGGCTTCTGAGGATACTCAGCCATTTACGCATCTGGATACATTTCTTATAAACTCCAAGCACTGTTCCACCCCTTGAGAGGCAGGAGGTATAGTTTACATCAGAGAACAGGACCAGATCATTTTGGGGGTCCTGTTGTGGAGTACGAGTGACAGAATGACCAGAACTCCAGACTGATTAAAATTTAGAGATTCTTATTGACTGGCCGGTGTCCACTCCTCCACTTGGGAAGCCCAAGAGAGAAATGGCCCCGACCATCTGCAGAGTCCAATATTTAAAGGGGACAACTACATCCGTGTTCAGGTTCCCATAGCAAGCAAAGTGAAGTTACAAAAGCTAATTGCGTAGTTTTAGCCAAGCTATTCATCATCCTCCTGTTATTCATTTCTGGGTAACTTAAAGATCAGGACTATTCTTAATTTTGACCTGTCTGTTCTTTGTGGGCCGTTGCTCAGGTGTGGGAGCTCAGTTCCTAGAAACTGCACAGGCTGTCAAGCTGCTGAGGTGGCTAGGTCATTAAGCAGGCCTAAAAATTTTCCTACTCTGTAACAGTCCTTGCTCTTTACCTCTGTTGAATGGGAACAATAGGGCAAGAGTCTTACAGGAAGCATTTTCCCAGGAGGTTTCCTCCTGGTACAAGGCAAGCACACATTCCATCCTATTACTGTCTGAGGTCCATCCGAATGGGAATGGGGCCACTTGGGCCCCTAGCCTTCCTGCCATGCAAGCATAACAGTCACTTTTATTTAGAGTGTGTACAGAATATTTAATCCATTCTACCCAGGCATTTGTTTCCTTATATCCTACTTCTATTTTCATTTTGGTGAGAGTGGCCTAGGGGTTCTTGTCCTGTGACATCTACTCCTAAATCTAGTCCTAGCCAATATTTTGACCTAAAGGCTGAAATATCCAAGTCATTCAAGTTATCTATATACAACTTAGTGGGTAAGCATGATACAGATTGTACACATTTCTCAAGCCCACATTGTAAGCTCCTGCAATTTGCCAGATTCCTAAAGTAAACAGGGCCCAGTACTCGATGGTTATTAAGATAGCTTACATTTTTTAGCATCACTTTCAAGGGAATATATCCTGGTATGGCTGTTTAAGTTGAGGTGTGTCTGCCCTTAACCCTTGTGTGATGGGTCCAACCTCGCTCTGGAGTCTGAACAGCAGTCTCTGTGGTAAGCAAGAAAGATAAGATCCTTCCCAGGAGGGTTCCAACTTGTTTCCTTTCCAATTCTTGATTAGAATAAAGGTAGTTTCCAGTTGATGGCGATGAACTGGAAACTCAAGAGGGCTTTGAGTCAGGAGGCCTTCTAACCTGAGAGAAATTTAAAGTAGAAGAGATACCCAGTACATAGTTCTTAAGAAATTAGTCCCTAGTTTCCATTGTAGGAAGATCTTGAGGCATTCCAGGGCCTATTGGAATCACCTATTGTCAACTCTAGGTAAAAACAAACAAACAAAAAACTTTTCTTAAAATTCAAACCCTAGGAAGGTTTTCAAACTTGATTTTACCAAAAGATTATATATAACTAATTGGATTTCGGCTACCAGTCTCCTTGAGTACTTTGACATAAGCTATTTACCCTCTGTTTATGGAGGCAAAATAAGAGTCCTTGGTTTAGGGAAGATAGAGTTTTCTAGATGGTTGCAAACTGCTGTTTTAATATTTCAGTTCCCCTGTTCTGCTTGTCTTGGCCTAAGTATTTAAGTCCTTCCATTAAGTATTTCTACTGTAATATTCTTTCTTTCTGTCATACCATCAGCAAATTGTACAGACCTTTTCTTTCTTTTTTTCTTTAAAATGTATTAGAATTCTTCATTCTTAGAAAACTTAATTTTTCAATGATTACTAAAAAGTAAACAGCTAGCATTTCTTAAATTTTTATCAACACACATTTTGTTTATTCTAAAAGACATCAATTAAATTTAATCCAGTTTTGATATTAAAAATTTGTTTTGGACCACAGAATTAATCCTTTTCTTTTTAACAAGGCCAATAAAATATTATATTCTATGTTGAAATTTTATCACATGTAGTACACATAAGGACTACAATATTTTTTAACTACTAATTTCTCCAGAGAAAACACAAGAATTATTTTTCTCAAAAATGAATTTCTGTACTTTATGCATTTTATTATTACAACCATATAATTTCTCCCAACTTAATTTGAACTTTTAACTCTTAGAAGCTTCAAATTTTAGGTGACAAGTTAAATACTTAGCATTTCTCAAGAATAAAAATATATTTATATTTTTAAGAATATATTTCAAATAAAATACAAGACATGTTTAATTAATAGATTTCTCTAGATTTCTCATACAAGGTAAACTCAGATTAATATTTCAGTATTTTGTCATTTTAAAATACCTAGATATTTAATAATTTTTGTTATTTAATTCAGCAAACTCTGTTGGGGGCTAGATGTAAGCTGGCAAGGTCCTTGCACCTGAAGGGGCTAGCAAGGCTGGGACCCTTACCCACACAGTTTTCCCAGACTTGTTTCGATGGCGATTATCAGTAGAATGAGAGCAACATTTGTAGAATGAGAACAGCCTTTCATGGCTTACCAAGAAGTCTGTAACTATTTACTGAGATATGCTGTACTGAGAACTTGTCCTTCTGTTCTGTCCCTCCCTGAGAGATTAAGAGGAACAAAGAATACATTCCTCTTGACAGACCTCCTATTCAGTGTGTTGTGTATAAATAGGATTGTGTGGCTAATAAAGTTGCTTCAGTTCCTTGAGAGCTGTAGTCCTCCTGATCCCGCTCTCCTGTCTTTCTTTCTTTTCTCAATTCCCACCTCCCTGCCTCAGCCCGGCTCAACCTGTCAGGCTGGCCCTGACAAAACTCCAAAGTTTTAAGTTATGGAGACTTTGGAAAATTATGTATAGGCATATGAGGCTGGCGAAAAGGCAGGGGGAGGGAGCAGACCTCTAGCCAGCTTGAATTTAAACTGCTACATTATTTCTTAGAGATAACATCTAGGGTTACTGCTGTGGCTTCTGTTGCTGCCCCTCTGGGCCAGCTCTTTCCTAGGCCACTTATTAGTGTTTTCTTTAGATGTCAGGCCAACTATTGGTGACAAAATGTAATTTATAATATTTCTTGGCCCAACAAGTCCTCAGGGTCTGTCCCAGAGTACTTTCTCATTTGATCTTTTAGTCTTGGAAAATCGGAAGGCCCCTCTTTGCCTTGCTGAATATTGAAGGCCTTATTTAGGTTCTGAGTCCCCCTGGGGCTCCTGGGTTTAGAAATCTTACATCTTCTGGAAGCATACCAGGGCCAGCCAGGTGCTCCTTTTTCCAGATAGCCATAACTGACTTTCAAATCACTTCCCTTTCTTTTAATCCAGCTAGTCAGCTGAGCCATGTGTGTCATTCAGTAGAGTTTTTAACTTTTTTTACTGCTCCAATTCATTTTGCAGCCTAGAAAAGCTGTTTTTTTTATGGCTCAGTGGCCTCATTGGCGGTTGGAGCCTTATCAAGATAGCTCTCTTCCCGAGGGGGAGGCTGGGATTGGAAACCTCATCTTGGCTGTTCCCTCAGGTGGTCCCTGGGTCACACAGGGAGGGGAAGGCAGGGCAAGGGTCTCATTGCCTTTGTTCTCTTTGAGGCTTCTCTGCCTTTACAGGGAGAAAGAGGACTGGCACCTTCCTCCAATAGAGAGCACAGTCCAGTCTCCTCTTCTGTAACTGGATTTTCATTATTGACATATTTATAATTATTACTTAAAAGCTTTATCTAAATTCTTCATTTTAGTTATATCTATTTATTATATCTTAACAACTTCGAGATTTTTAAAGCCAATTATTATTTAAAGCATTTTCTTGATTAATTTTGTAAGAGGGATAACTCAATGTGAAAGTACCATTTTATTTTAATCATGTTGTTAACTATGATTGCCTTTGAACAGAAAGGACACACTAATCTGGCTGGGAGTTGTATGCCTCCAGGACCACCCTTGTAATGCAGTCATCCTCATTCAAGAACCACCTATTCTCTTGCTGCTGTGCCCCCAAGGTCAGCCTTAGTTTCACCTCAGCTGGCTTGAACAGGTTTATGATGTCACAAGCAGGCATGGGACACCTGCTTTGGTCTCAGTCCCATCCTGGTCTCATCCCTGTTCCGGTCCCATCCTGGTTAATTTCAACGCTGACAACTGAATGTTTAATGGACATGATGTTGGGCAGGGTTTTGAAAATTTCTCCACCATGCTGAGTTTGGCAAGTACTCCCTCCCTCCCTTTCTGCTGCTTGAAAACCTCTGGGCTTTTGCTCAGAGTAAAATGACCTTCTTTCCTTCTTTTTTTAAAATTTTTGCTGCCCACTTTGCCTCAAGTGGGGAAGATAATGATGGTTTCTCAGGCTTGGAATTAGCTTCCCTTTGTCTTAACTTCCCTGGGTTGCAACCTTCATAAATTTTACACTTTTAAATAAACCTTAGGATCTTAAAATGTTAATCCAGCACAGAAAAATCATATATCAGGGAAGAGCAAATTAAAGTCCCTAAAAGTTAGCCAAAATTTCAGACATACAGACAGAAATATCCCTAGCTAAGAGTTTCTGGTGGGCCAACACCCTGTCAGGGAGAGCAGGATGAATCCCCAAGAATAAGAATTCTTGGCAGCTGCTGGGACGTTCTTACAATCTCTGCCACGTGTTCAACCTCACCACACATAACTGGGCTTCCTCAAAGTGGGACTTGCTTCATCTTTACACAAAAAAACAAAGAGACATAAAACATCAACACACACTCTCATACAGGCATGCACAACACTAAATGTTTACACAAAGAGCCATGTCTCTGTCCCTGGTTCAGGAACTTGGCTCCCCAGAATCTCAGCATTCTCCCAATGGACTATTTTGGGGGAATGTATTCCCTAGGCCTAGAATTTCTGCTTCCCATCCTCAGCAGGTCCCTTGTGACTATGTACTCAACCCCCCATGTTGGAGGTTTCTCATACTCCCAGAGATCTGCTTCATCCCTCTCTGGCTGCTTCCCTTGCAAGAGAATGGAACTCCAGATCAGAACTCCATACTCGCTTTATGTCCAAGACAAACCCCAGTCACATATGCCCAACATCCAAGGATACCCAATCACCAAAGTAGTACTCAGTCCAATTTCCCACCTTGGCTCATGCATGAGGTTATCTGATTGCTGCGAGTCTTGCTTGGGACCTTCCTGCATTGCTGGCTGACTCTTGATCCTGAGGTCATAGTTAGCCAAGGGGTGATGGCTATTCCTCCTCACCAAGGCCACTGCAACTTGGCAGCGGGGTGCACCTCCTCATGAGAGTGGTCCAATTTCCCTGTGATGACAAATGGTATCCTGGACACACCCCCAAATTGTTAGAAATAAGGCGAGCCCCTAAATTCAGGGCTCCTGGTAGAACACAAAACATATTTGGGAACCAGGCAGCAAGGCAAATAGCTTTACATCTATGTAGAAGGATGCACACACATGGTCTGGAAACATGTGCACACCGAGCAGGCAGTCTGCTAGGCTTATAATCCCTGATGCACGTGACCTATCCTCACTCTTTTTTTTTTTTTTACAGAGAGAAAGGGAGAGGGATAGAGAGTTAGAAACATCGATGAGAGAGAAACATCCATCAGCTGCCTCCTGCACACCCCCTACTGGGATGTGCCCGCAACCAAGGTACATGCCCTTGACAAGAATCGAACCTGGGACCCTTCAGTCTGCAGGCTGATGCTCTATCCAGTGAGCCAAACCGGTTAGGGCTATACTTGGTGTTTTTAAAAAAATATATTTTATTGATTTTTTACAGAGAGGAAGGGAGAGGGATAGAGAGTTAGAAACATCGATGAGAGAGAAACATCGATCAGCTGCCTCCTGCACACTCCTCCCTGGGGATGTGCCTGCAACCAAGGTACATGCTCTGGACTGGAATCAAACCTGGGACCTTTGAGTCCGCAGGCTGATGCTCTATCCACTGAGCAAAACCAGTTAGAGCATGTCCTCACTCCTGATTGAAGCTCAGGCACACAGTTTTTTGCAATTGGTTAATTCAAAGGGAGGGGTTGGCCTTTGCCATTTCAAGATGGCGGCCCCCAGGGGGCTGAAAGCCATGCAGCCAACATGGCAGCTGCCAAGTCATGCAGTTCAAAATGATGGCTGTCTAAACCCATGGTTGGCAAACCGTGGCCCGCAAGCCACATGCGGCTCTTTGGCCCCTTGATGTGGCTCTTCCACAAAATACCACGTGCAGGTGTGCACGTACAGTGTGATTGAAACTTCGTGGCCCATGCACAGAAGTCGGTATTTTGTGCAACCGATATTTTTTTGTGGAAGAGCCACACTCAAGGGGCCAAAGAGCCACATGTGGCTCACAAGCCGCGGTTTGCTGAGCCACAGTTTGCCGACCACTGGTATAAACTGTTCTTTGACAGAAAAGATGATTTGTTTATTCTCACACCCGTAAGGTGCAGGGGACAGAATTATATAGGAAAAATGGGCTGGGCTGAGGTTGGGAACAGAATGCAATTGCATGCAGTCCTGGATCAGCAGATGTCAACCACTGTTCTTGGTTGTCAGGCAATGAGATCACAGCTTGGCTCCTGGCAGGGTTGGCCTTGTCATCCTTAACAGTTCTGCTTGCATGTTGGGTAGAGTATATATTGTTCACAGTTGAATCACCTCCTCCATCATGTTGTTCAGGATCAAAGGAAGTAAGCAGGTGTACTGGTCTGAGAAATGAAACTTAGAAAAGAAAAAAACTTAACCCTCAGTTCCCACACATATATGTATTTCAGAATTTCAAACTAATATGATTATCTTTTAGATAAACTCAGGTGCTCTATAGATCAGATTATAAGTTCCCCCGATCAAAATTATGGGAACCAAGTATTCTGTTCCATTGGTTCTCTCATTTGTTCACCAACTTATTTTGCATATGACTTTTGCTAAGTGTTTGGATCAATCTAATTTAATGTCTGCCCAAACTATATGCTCTGGAAACAGGCAGCAATAAACATTAAATCATAGTGATGGGGAAAATAAGACATTTTGGAGGGGCAGGGGGCAGCTAGCAATCTGAATCTGTACCAGTAACCTAATGTACATTCTTGATAGCCTATAATTAAGTCACTACCCCTTTCTCCACAATCTGGTCTTGCAAGACCTGTTTACCTAAGTACTCCCATTTTACAGAGGCCATAACCCAGGAACAATACACAACCCCTGGAGGGAGTTATTAGTGCTGGTGCCAGGCCAGGCCTTTAGGTATGTCTCGCAGCCCCCATCCCAACACATGGGGCTTTTTGCAAAGCCTGCAAAAGGTCTGAAAGTCCCAAAAGTCCCATCCATATCTGGGGGACAAAGAAACCAAAGGGTATAAAGGGAGAGCTTCCTCCATATTGGTTTGATCGGGATTTGGAGAGAAACTCTCTCCTCTGAGTCACTGTACTAGTACATGCAAAACATCTGAAAATAAATGTGTGTTTTTTTCTATATCTCTGGTACTCCTGTGTATTTTTCGGTTGCCTGGTAAATTCTATAAAACAATAGAGTCTAGAGATATAAGTGTAGATTTTAACAAAATATTTCAATTGCTTTGGTCATCATGTAGCTTGTAGTCAAAGACTGAGAAAGTATGTTAGTCAAGTTCTGGAGGCATGCCTGTAAAGCAAGTTGCAGAGGAAGTGGTTAAGGCTAAAATCAAAGTCTAGCTAGATTGCAGTTACATTTATGAATATAAAATTTAAAAAAAACTAAACATCAAGAAAAAGAGTACACCTTGCTTGAAATAATAGAAAAATGTAGCTAGTTAAGCACAAATGTAGCTAGTTAAGCAATTGGGCCTTTGTTCGTGTGCAAGGCTAACCCCTCTTCCTGCCCCACTCTCTTTGTTCTCATTAAATTAGTTATAAGTTGCTGATGTGATATCTCTTTGTCAAGCAAAAATGCCAGCAGTATTGAAGAGCAGCAGGTCATGCACAAAAATCTTCTTTGCACCCCACCATAGGCCAGCTGCTTTCATTGGGTAGAAGGACAAAGATTACATGTAGGCAAAATGTATGCCAAATGGGCAGTTTACAGGTAATGGAGGCTGAAATTTGCAAAGGCCTATGGGTATGCAAAAAGCTGGGGTTTTCAAAAGGCTGGTGCCTCTGGTTTCTGTAACAAGGTTGTTAATCTTTCCATGATAATAGGTATCTCCCACATGTGGAGGATGGGCCACATTTCCAGGTGAGCCCCTGGGTCCCATGTGCAACTCCCAACCAGATTAGAATGTGCCTTCTTTAATTAGAACAAAAAAATCATGGTTAACAGAGCATGACTGATATTTCTGACAATTATAGGGAGCTCCCAATAGCCTATTTATGCCCCTTTCAACTTTACCTCTATATATGTTATGGTGTGCTCATCAGGCTAAGTCTAGTAACCATCTGCCATCACATCATTATATTATTGACTATTTTCCCTAGCCTGTGCATCACATCCTGTGCATTTTAACTTTACAACTAAAAGTTTATACTTTTTTCCCCAAAAGTTAAGTTGAAAATAAAAAATACTAAAGAGCAACACAAAACAATATGAATATAATAAACTCACTCAGAATAAATGCATGCACAAATACAGAATATAATAATGGTTGCGTTTAAATCACTTTTAGTATAAATGTCAAAATATTAACAATAGCTATCATTACAATTATGTCTTAATATATACACAATATAAACAAATATAAATCTGCTCTAACTTCTGGAGTTGAAAAGTACCATAATTGAAATGCAAAAGTCCTAGAGTTTTTTAATAGCAGATTTGAATGGGCAAAAGAAAAAAATCAGAAAGTGTAAAGATTGGCTAATTGACACATATTGTGAGGAACAGCATGAGAAAATAATTAAATATGTATATAAAGCATAAGAGACCTGTGGAACAAATCAAATCAACCAACATATACAAATCAGAGTTGTTAAAGTCTTTCATGTAAGGTCTTTGATGTTATAATCTAGTAACAAATTGAATCAATGCACTCTACAATTTTATTTTTTTAAATATATTTTTACTTATTTCAGAAAGGAAGAGAAAGGGAGAAAGGGAGAGAGGTTCTCTCTCATCAGAGAATCAATGATGGGCTGCCTCCTGCATGCCCTCTGCTAGGGATTGAGCCTGCAATCTGGGCATGTGCCATAACCAGGAATTGAACCCTGACCTCCTGATTTATAGGTTGACACTCAACCACTGAACCACACTGACTGGATGACAAATTTTTCTATTAGCAAAAAGAAATATGACTATATCACATCCTATATACTTTCAGAAGATGCTACCCATTGTTAGTTTATGTATATGAAAAATTCAGTCTTTTGCCTTTGGCTGAATGTGGCCAACATGGGCATCTGAAGGACCTCAGCTAAAGAACTTGCTGCTGGATAGGAGTGTAAGTGCACTGCTGCATTTCCAAGAGAAGGGTTTCAAAGATGCATTGTTTTGCTTTTGGTCTGCTCTTACCACTTCTGTTGAACAATGATGTACTGGGATAATATTTTACTGGAGTGATCTTCTGCCATCATTAAAAGGGTTTCTTTCTATTTAATTTTATATCTTATCTTAGACATTCTTCTTTAGGGGCATTCTCATGTCACTCTAAATTTTTGTTTTAAAAGACCTCAGTTTCTCTTTTAAATAGCTCACTACTGATAAATTTTTGTATGTATATTTTTGCATAAATATAATTAGACCATTACAAATAGTGACCAGAAAGTGTACTTATATCTTCTCAAGGATCCTGCCTTAAATGTTTTCAGAGGTCAATCAATATTTTAAAACATAAATACAGGATACAAGTTAGAAGTCTATGTTTCTTTAGTCACACATAACATTTTAACTGATCAGACTTCTCAGGCATCAGCAGGTGGACATATTTTCTCCTGCAAAACAAACACATAAATTCTCCTCATGACTTTGAAGTTATCTTTTTTTGCTTGACAAAGAGATACCACATCAGCAACTTATAACTAATTTAGTGAGAACAAAGCGAGTGGGGCAGGAAGATGGGTTAGCTTTGCACAGGAACAAAGGCTTAATTGCTTTGTGCTTAACTAGTTACATTTTTCTATTATCTAAAGCAAAGTGTACTCTTTTTCTTGATGTTGGTTAGTTTTTTTAAAATTTTATATTCATAAATGTAACTGCAATCTAGCTAGACTTGGATTTATAGCCTTAATTACTTCCTCTGCAACTTGCTTTACAGGCATTCCTCCAGATCTTGACTAACATACTTTCTCAGTCTTTGACTACAAGATACATGATGACCAAAGCAATTGAAACATTTTGTACTTATATCTCTAGACTCTATGATATAATGTTTATTGCTGCCAGTTTTCAAAGCATATAGTTTGGGCAGACATTAAATTAGATTTACCCAAACACTTAGCAAAAGTTATATGCAAAATAAGTTGGTGAGCAAATGAGAATCAGTGGAACAGAATACTTGGTTTCCCTCATATCAGGTGAGAAATAAAACCATTTATCCCAAGCTCAGTCTGAATCCTGAGAACTAAAACCACAACTTACTGCCCAGATTAACATGACTGTCTTAGTCCACTGTCTTTATTAGCATCACTTTATTTTTCCAGGAGTCTCCTGCCCAGGCAAATGGTTAGATTGCCCATTAACGAGACTTCCAGAAAGATCCATCAACTCTTCAAAGATCAACAACAGATGTAGTTTGTACCCTCACATACTCTGAATACTTTGCTTCAAAATGCAAAGTATTTTACATGTTTCCCCAATTCTGATCTGTGATCTTTACCTAAGCCAAATAAAGTCACCCTTGGCCCCTCTGTCCCTTTCATCTTCTGCATTGGAAAATGATGTTAATTGAACAAAGCTTTCAATTCTCAAAAATTCTGATCTTACTCTTCCCACTCTATGGTAAGAGTATTACCCAGTGGTAAGAAAAAGCTTTTTTCTTATCTACAGATGTGGTGTTATTTGGTGAGTGTTGTTCAGGTAACATTGAAAAGCCAGCTTTCAATATACCTTCCTGATCTCCTTGTTTGTTTCCCTGAAAATAAAGTGACTTTATTTTTCCACTGCAAATTTTGGTGTTCACTGTTTGGCTTTGCTGTGATTTAAGCAGATGTATCTTTGTTCAGTTTGCCTACAAAGCCACAAAATAACAGAAACAAAACATATGAAGGAGAAAGCATGTATAAAGCGAAAAGGTTGGTGTCTCTAACTCCTGAATTTTGAAACCTGCATTGTTCCTATTGCCTTCAAACTAATAATTTCTGTTTTATACATCCTACTCATTAGGAGAATTCTGTTTGGGGCTTGAATATTTATAAAAACAGCCCTTCCCATTACATAAAATAAGCTGTGCCTATAATTCTACATATAGATTTGAGTATTAAATCCTCCATTTTCTTTTAATTACCTTTCATATTTTATAGGAGTTATATAACCTGCATATATTTAACAAATTTTAATTAAAATTTACATTAAATATTATTTTGTTTTCATTGGGTTATACAGTAAAGCAATTAGACAATTAGATACTTTACATAGTGGTCCCTGATATTTTAAATGCTTACATTGCACTATACATAGTTTTTGTCAGAGGCACTGGGTATCACCAAAAGCAAGTTATTACAGCTCTAGGAGGGAAGATTTTTTTTTTTTAATAATTGATTGGTATTTTTTAAATACATTTTTTTGGTTTTTTTACAGAGGGGAAGGGAGAGGGACGGAGTCAGACACATCGATGGAAGAGAAACATTGATCAGCTGCCTCCTGCACACCCCCTACTGGGGATGTGCCTGCAACCACGGTACATGCTCTTGACCAGAATCAAACCTGGGACCTTTCAGTCCACAAGCCGACGCTCTATCCACTGAGCCAAACTGGTTAGGGCAAGGAGGAAAGATTTTAACACAAGAGATGATGTGGAGAAAAAGTGGCACATGCTAACCTGACAAGCTCAGAGATAGCCTGAATTGTGGCCTTGCAAACTCAGAGATATAAAATAACCACAAATGATGGTCTGAAATGAAACATTTAAAGTAAGAGAAGTTTATGGCAGATAGTCATATCTTAGGCTAGAATCTTCCCTGACAAAAATAAATCTTTATCCTCAGTAAGTCTGTCTATTATCTTTTGAATCTATGATAACACTAGAGACCCGGTGCATGAAATTCGTGCATTGGGGGAGGGGGTTGTCCCTCAGCCTGGCCTGCACCCTCTCCAATCTGGGACCCCTGTGGGATCAGGCCTAAACTGGCAGTTGGACATCCCTCTCACAATCCAAGATTGCTGGCTCCCAACCCTTGCCTGCCTGCCTGCCTGATTGCCCCTAACCACTCTGCATGCCAGCCTGATCGCCCCCTAACCACTCCTCTGCCACCCTGATCACCCCTTAACCACTCCCCTGCCAGCCTGATCCATGCCTAACTGATCCCCTGTCGGTCCGATTACCCCCAACTGCCCTCCCCTGCTGGCCTAGTCACCCCCAGCTGCCCTCCCCTGTCAGCCCAGTTGCCCCCAACATCCCTCCCCTGCTGGCCCGGTCACCCCTAACTGCCCTCTCCTGCAGGCCTAGTTGCCCCTAACTGCCTTCCCTGCTGGCCTGATCACCCACAAATGCCCTCCCCTGCTGGCCATCTTGTGGCTGTGGGCACTGCTATCTTTGAGGGCTTGGAAGCCAATTAGCATATTCTCTCCTTATTGGCTGTGGGCACTGCTATCTTTGAGGGTGTGGAAGTCAATTAGTATATTCCATTCTTATTGGCTATGGGTGTTGCCATCTTTGCAGCCTGCTTCTCAGTCATTTGGTCATCCCTCACTAACCCCCCTGCCGGCCTGGTCACCCCATTCAGCCTGTTCAGTCATCCATTCAGTTGTGATGGTTGCTTAGGCTTATATATATATATATATACTAGAGGTCTGGTGAACAAAAAATTGTGCACTCAGGGAGGGAGGGGTCCCTCAGCCCTGCCTGTGCCCTCTCGCAGTCTGGGACCCCTCAGGGGATGACCACCTGCTGGCTTAGGCCTGCTCCTCAGGGGATTGGGCCTAAGCTGGCAATCAGACATCCCTCTGGCAGCCCGGCAGCCCTCGGGGGATGTCCACTTGCCAGCGGAGAGCAGACCTAAGCTGCAGTCAGAATCCTTTACTGCTACTGAGGAGGCAGGAGAGGCTCCCACCACCACCGCTGTACTGGCAGCCATCAGCCTGGTTGAGCAGAGCTCCCGCATGTGGGAGCACACTGACCACTAGAGGGCAGCTCCTGCATTGAGCGTCTGCCCCCTGGTGGTCAGTGTGTGTCATAGTGACCAGTCATTCCCAGTCCTTCTGCTGTTAGGGTCAGTTTGCATATTACCCTTTTACTATATAGGATAGAGGCCTGGTGCACGGGTGGGGGCCGGCTG
>NW_005357697.1:46488-57162 GCF_000412655.1 Myotis brandtii | reverse complement strand
AGGCGGGGAACGTTGGAGTCTGCAGTCACTGGAGCAAGCGAGCCTCCCTGCTCGCTTCCAGCTGCCTGGCTGCCGGCCGCCATCTTGGCTGACAGTTAATTTGCATAAGGATATGCTGATTAGCCAATGGGAAGGGTAGCGTCGTACGCCAATTACCATGTTTCTCTTTTATTAGTGTAGATATATAGATAGCTTTGAAACTTCCCTTTTACCAGACCCCTCAGGGCACAACCAATACATCAAGGCAGAGAATACAAATTCCTTCATTGCTATTGTTATCCTGTAATTGTTAAATATTAACTATCTCATACCCACCTATGTGAAAGATGTATCATTTTACTTTTTATCCAATATCAGAGATTTCCCAGCTTTGTTTTCTCCTGTCTCCCTAATTTATCACCAATGACTTTCATCTAACCCACTTATATCTTTTCTTTTATTGTAATGTACTGTATGAAATATGGTACAAACTTCCATTCTCTGATGCATTACCTAAGTGCATTAAGACTTTGCTTCCTGGCAATTGTGATAGTTTGATTCAAATAAACATTATCGGTTTGAATGTTTCTTCCATTGATATTTACTTGGTAGTGCATCAGGATTCCAGAGAAGTTCAACCAAGACCACCTGGACCCTGTGGTATGACCCAGCAAGGGACCCATTGAGCCAGCCACATTTAGTGAACTTGGGTGAGTTTTCTCTTGAATCAAGGACTTTCCTATTTGAGCTGTATTTTTAAATCCTGGAGTTGGAACTCAGGTTAAGGGTTGACAGAACCCAGGCTAAGGTGAGACAGGAGAAAAAAAAATGGGGCTGGTTTTTAACTTTGGTTTTTCAATTGAAATTGCTTTCTGAGTCTGAACAAAAATGTTTGATATATAAATGAGAGCCAAATTTGTTCGGCTCCGAACATAAGGGGCACATATTCCCTCCAGCCCAAATTTCAAGTGTTCTTAGATGACTGAGAATATTTGTGCAAATGTCAGAAGTCATTCCTTATGTAGAGCAGAAAGCCCATAGAGAAATCCCAACTCAAGTGTAATTAAATAATTGACTCCTCTTAATAATTGGAATGATGAGCCAATGGTTTTTCCCCTTGGGTCATGTCTTGCAACTCTGAAGAATGAGCTCTGAGGAACAGAAGATTTAAGCAAAAGTGTGGAAATTTTATTGCAAGCTGATTCAGATTCCCCACAAGGGGAGGGGGACCCAATAATGGGCCACCCTGTGAAGCCTTGTAGTCCAGGGGCATATATTTGATATAAGCCTTCTTCTAAAACTATCTGTGTCATCACCTGATCAATTCCCTCAGTTGTTCTTTCCCAGCATGGACCTGAATTTTCCCTCTTTCTATGTGTTTTTTCTCTGTTCCTATGCTGAACTTTCTCTGTTTCTATGTGTCAGTACACCTTATTATTGCAGGTCCTTCCTTGGTTTCCCATGCCTCCCACTTTGAGTACAGAAACATTTCATTATTTCTGCATGGTTGGTTCCTGTGATTAGGCTGCTCAAACTGCTGTGTCTGCCCTGCCTATGTTCCATCTGCTTTTGTTTCCTACTGGATCCCTGCCCTGTCTGCCTGCATTTAAAGTTAACATCTCTCACTTTGAGGACACATATGTAAAGGTTGGTGTGCTAGCACTCTGAGTCCACACAACTGTATTAAATAGCTGGGGAAAGAAACCAAGACACATAAAATGATTGAATGCAAAACAAGGGATGAAAGCCTTGTGCAACACAACCCATAAGCAGCATTCTTTGATCACTTTGATCCACTCCATTAACATATGCACAGACTCTGCAGATATAAAACAACAACAACAACAACAACAACAACAAAACACCTCACTAAAATTAACATGGGTAATTGTGCCTCGAAGGCAGGTACCTCCAAGACACCAGCCCTCATTAATACTCCTGACAGAAACCTTTTATTTGCAAGTGCTTTACATAAATGTGAAGATTTAACCAGAAAATATTAACTTAAATGGACCAAATGCAGTTTTCTTTGGGTATCTAAATTAATTATTTGCATACAAAAATAAGAATATAAAAGTGCCAGCTCTAATGAAGGCCTGGGAGGGGCAGGTGTAGGATGGAGGAGGTAAGAGGGACAAAAGGGGTCATCTGTAATACTTTCAATAGTAAAGATTAAAGAGAAGAAATTAATAAGATTTAGAGAATATCTCTAAACTCTCCTGAAACTAATAAATGCCTAAACCCCTTTCTTCCCCCTTCTGTACCTACTCCATTATATTCTTTGCTCATTGAACTTTCTTATAGAGACTTACCTTTTCTCTTCCTTCTTCCTTCCCTATCTGCTCCACCACCACTTTCTATTAACTTAAAGAAAAATGAAAATAAGAATTCTAACAGCTCTCTTTGGAGAAAAGCTGGTCTGAGCCAGAGAGGAACCAGCAATTGTTCCCAATTTTCTGCAGGAAACCTGATGGGTTCACAAAGAAGTTTTACTGTTAGAACATGTAATCCTGGCTATTTTAATATATTCCAATTAGTATACCTACTGGTTTCTGAGAGCAAAAGCAACAAAATTACTAAACAAGTGATAACTGGAACAGTGAGCCGAGGTTTTCTCCTCCAGGTTGTTTTGCAACACCAAAGAATGAGCTCCACAGACCAGAAGATTTGGGGGGTTAGGAAGGAAGGGACAGTAATGGGCTACCCACAAAGCCTTGTAGTCTAGGGGTATATATGTGCTACAATCCTGCTCTTTATCTACCTGTCTTGCCACCTAGTAGATCCCTTCATTGTTCTTACCCAGCAATGAACCTGAACTTTCTATGTTTCTATGCATCAGTACACCTTGTTGTTGCAGCCCCCCCTTTGGTTTTCCATGCCTCCCACTCTGTGTCCAAAATCATTCTATTATTTGAGTACTAGAGGCCCGGTGCACAAAAATTTGTGCATTTGGGGGCAGGGGTCCCTCAGCCCAGCCTGTGCCCTCTTATAGTCTGGGACCCCTCAGGTGATGACCACCTGCTGGCTTAGGCCTGCTCCCCAGGGGATTGGGCCTAAGATGGCAATCAGACATCCCTCTGGCAGCCCGGCAGCCATTGGGGGATGTCCACTTGCCAGCGGGGAGCAGACCTAAGCTGCAGTTGGACATCCTTAGTGCTGCTGAGGAGGCAGGAGAGGCTCCCACCACCACCGCTGTACTGGCAGCCTGGTTTGTGGCTGAGCAGAGTTCCCCCATGTGGGAGTGCACTGACCACCAGGGGGCAGCTCCTGCATTGAGCGTCTGCCCCCTGGTGGTCAGTGTGTGTCATAGTGACCAGTCATTCCCAGTCTTTCTGCTGTTAGGGTCAGTTTGCATATTACCCTTTTACTATATAGGATAGAGGCCTGGTGCACGGGTGGGGACTGGCTGGTTTGCCCTGAAGGGTGTCCCGGATCAGGGTGGGGGTCCCACTTGGGTGCCTGGCCAGCCTGGGTGAGGGGCTCATGGCTGTTTTCAGGCTGGCCACACCCCCTTTAGGGTGGGGGTCCCCACTGGGGTGCCTGGCCAGTCTGGGTGAGGGGCTGAGGGCCGTTTTCAGGCTGGCCTGCAACTGAAGCTCCCAGCCTCTCTCTTTTTTTTTATTTTTCTTTTTATTCTGGTATTTATTTACCTTCTATAATTGAAACTCTGTTGCTGTCACTGGTGCTTCCAGCTCTGAGGCCACGGCTGGCTGAAAGCAGGTATCTGGGGTTTGTTTGGCTCCTATAATTGAAACTTTGTTGCTTTAGGGCTCAGAGCCGGGTGCGGCAGGCAGGGAACTTTGGCTTCCTCCATCACTGAAGCAAGCAAACCTCCTGCTCGCTTCAGCTGCGTGGTTGCTGGCCGCCATCTTTGTTGGCAGTTAATTTGCATATCTCGCTGATTAGCCAATGGGAAGCATAGTGGAGGTATGGTTAATTACCCTTTTTGTCTATTATTAGATAGGATGGTTGATTTCTGTGATTAGGCTGCTCAAACTGTTGTCTCTGCCCCTGCCTATGATCCATCTGCCTTTGTTTCCCACTGGACCCCTGCCCTGTCTGCCTGCATGTCAAGCGAACTTCTCTCAGTTCCCCATCTGATTAGGAGACCACAATTGCTGTTGCAAACAGGGGCAACAACTACTCTGGCTACTTCCTGCTGTCAGTGGGTATTGTGGGGAAGCAGTAGTCAGGTCCCATTGGGAAGCGGGCAGTCTAAGGAGTCTACAGTAAAAGGCAGTCATCTCAATCTGGGGCTGCAATTGGAGGGCCATCTTTAGTTTGAATGCCTCTATAAGAGAAGAAACAGAACAGGTCAGGAGGTTTAATAGGCAAGGCCAGGACTACCATGATTAGGGGTCTGGCTAAAGGTAGGAGCCATGATAGTCAATTTATTTTGGATAGCCGATTCACCCAAGAACCTGAGAAATTTTGTTGAATGTCTGATGGTTTATTAGCTAGGTTCTTTGTGCATCTTTGACAATGCCAAATTGGTTCATATAAAAACAACACTCCTCCTTTAGAAATAGGCATAGGCCATCTTCTCAGCAGTGAAAAGATCTAATCCCTTGTGATTATAGAATACAATCCTAGAAAGGGAATCTAATTGTTCCTGCACAGCTGTCAGGCCTTTGCCTATAGTCTCTCAGCTTACAGCCAGGTGTTTGGATAAGCTTTGGTAATAGGTCAGGGAAGTGACAAGTCCTCCCATCCCAGTAGCCATCCCACAATTTTGGCAATTTCTGTTAAAGAGAGGAGGAGAGAGATCAATATGGCACACAGTGTCATAGCAGGCACTTTCAGGGGCAGCTTATAGGATTGATTATTGGGGTCTATATGAATGTCAGGGGCAAGAAAGACCAATGTATATATGCCTGTCTAATTAGTGGGGAGACAAAGATAAGAGCTGCTTTCACAAAGGAAGAGAAGCTCAACATATTCTAAGCAAGGTGAAAAATCCACCAAAGAGCAAGAGTGAGTGTAGTATATGCTTATGCCACTGACCCTGACCACACAGAGAGGGTCCTTATCAGGGAAATTCCTGTGAGGGGTTGGAGTAGCCCCTGAGGATTGAGTTGGGATGCCCCTGTAGTCCTATTCTCATCCTATATAAGAAAAGCCTAATATGCTAAGTGTCCAGTCAACTGGTTGGCCATTCAACCAATCAAAGCATAATATGCTAATGATATGCTATGGCCACTCAAGTACTCACTATGCCATACACTGACCGGGGGGCAGATGCTTTGTAGGTTAGCTTGCTGCTGGGGTCCGGCCAATCGGGACTGAGTGAGATGGGCCAGACACAGCCCAGAGCCCTCCCTGGCTGGCTAACCTCCCACGTCTTTTCCTGGTCCCAATCAAGGAACCAGTAGGGTCCCTCGGTGTGGCCTGCACCCTCTTGCAATCCAGGACCTCTTGGGGGATGTCAGAGAGCCAGTTTCAGCCCAATCCCACAGGCCAGGCCGAGGGACCCCACTGGTTTATGAATTTATGCACTGGGCCTCTAGTAAAAGATATAGTTTCAACTAAGATCAATGGGGAACCAATCATTAAGGGTTGGAAACAACAGGATGAATGGAAGTCACTGTTTCATTTATTAACTGTAAGTCTTGAACTAGTTTCTATTTTCCAGTATACTTTTGTACCCCTGGAAGTCAATAATGTCTACACCCTAAAGGCTGAGAAAAATATCTCTATCATCCCAGACATGCTTGTAATGGTCACAGTCTCTAAAGATGATTTTCCAGGGTTTGAAAGGAGTACAGAGAAGGTGGCATCTGTATCAAGGAGGAAGTTAATTTCCTTGCCCTAGACAGTCTGGATTATCTGGGACTCCTGGGAGGAGATGACAGTCCTAAGTGGAGTTGGATAGGGAGCCCCAGGAGTTCTTCTGGGCCAGTTCAAGCTGGGTTATGGGCTCTGCTCCTTGGAATATTCATACCTGAGGGCAGACCAACTTCCAGTGGTCTCCTTACAGATAGGACAAGGCTTAGGGGGCCGTATCCCTTGGCCCTTGGGGCAAGTCTGTCGCATATGTCCAGCTTGACCACAGTTGTAACAAGTGACCAGGATTGACCACCTGCCTACAGGTTCTGACCTGACAAACTTATTGGCCTCCTGGAGCACAGCTACTATGACCTTCTCCATTTTTATAACCTTAGTCTGATCCCTCTTGTTCCATCTTTCTACCTCCTTCGGGTCCCTGTTGTAAAATACAGAGGCAGCAACTTTCAGACTTTCTAAGGTACTTTTGGGACTGATAGCCAATTTATGTAACTTTCTTCTGATGTTTGGAGCCAACTGAGTGATAAAGCTATCCTTTAAAATCAGTTGTCCCTCTGTTGTATTTGGAATAATATTGGTGTGCTTACCCAGTGCCTCCCTGAGCTTTTCCAAAAAGGCAAGAGGTTCTCATCAGCCCCTTGAGTAATAATGGCAAGCTTAGAGTAATTAAAAGATTTGGTTTTGCTGTGCCTAAGGCCCTCAATAATTCAGACCTGACAGTGCCTTATTTTCTACGTTTCAAAGTCAGTATTCCAGTTGGATTACATTGGGGGAACTGCCTCCCTCCTGTTGGCAATTCTTCCTCCTTTCTTCAGAATACAGGAAACCTTGAGTCATGGTGATAGAGACCTGTCTCCAAATTCTCTTGCCTTTCCTAATACAGACTGTTTTTCAGTAAGAGACAGCCTGACCCAAAAGTAACACTATGTCTCTATAGGATAGATCAAACATTTGAGTAAGGCTTTGGAAGACCTCAATATATTTATCAGGATCACCTGAAAATTTCCCTTAATAACTCTTGATCTGTCTCAAATCTTGTAATGAGAAGGGGATCTATACTATGGTAGGGCCAAACTCTCCATCAGCTTGTTCAACTAAGGGTTACAAACCCTAGGATGAGTCAGATTTGGCTTTCCACTGATGTATTAGCCCTGAACATGGGAGATATTTCCTCGGGGGGCACTGAATATTGTGCGCAGAAGGGCTCACAAAAAGGTGCTGGAGATGGGGTGACCTCTGCCTTTTTCTCTGGCAGATCCTGTGTTATTATTGCCAGCAGAAAGGGGGCAATCTTACAGCCTTTATACAGATTTGGTTTACCCCTTAATGCAAAGAAAGCCTGGACATAAGGAATTTCTGACCACTTCCCTTTCCTTCTACAAAAGAGGACTAGTTGTAAAATGGTGCTATACTTTAAGCTCCCTTCTGGGGCCATGTCTCTCTATATGCTAGTTCATATTGAGGTCAGGTCTGGGTACAAAAGAAAAATAGGCATTTCTTTTTAAAAGTCTGAGTTCCTAATGTGTCCCAATGTTTAAGAATACAACCCAGAGGGCTATCTGCATAGGTTGTGGATGAAGTGGCTCCCATCTGTAATAAAACACACAATATGATGTCCAGCATCCTCTGTGATCTTCCCTTCTCTGTTTGGGGCACCCCCTCCTATATAAGGGATATGAGATGAGTGGCTCTTTGTGTACAACTACAAAAGAGGGTTGCAGGAAGTCTCACTTACTGGAGAGACCTAGGGTGTGCAAAAACTGTGTGCTGTGAAGAAAACCTGTTCGTATGCACCCATTAACATAATTGACCTACTGGACTGTGCACACTTACTAGTGTGGTCCTACCTGTGACCAGGCACCCACTTTCTTCCAGATGTGGGGAAGCCTGGATTAACCCATGTTCTTGTCTGAGATGGTTCCAATGTTTCAAAGTACCCACTGAGCTCCCTGAGCAGGAGAGAGAGACCAACAGAAAACTTCCTGCAGTGATGAACACCCTCCTGGGGCCCACAACTGGGACTCAATAGAGGCAGCCCTCTTCCTGGTCCAACTTATCATAGACTCATGGCCCCCGCATATCTATCACAAAGGAAGGACAAATGTAAAAAGAATGGTATCCCTTGTTGGTCAGAACCAAGATTCTATGCCCATTAGTGACTTATTTGGTCAGGGGAAAAAAGGCATCCAGGAACCGAAGTCTAGGAACTGGAGGGCAGCACTGTAGATAGGGCTGAAGGGCCTCAAACACTGTTGTAAATCCGAACCTTGTAGTCCTCCTCCATTCTGTCTGGTAATCTACTGCCCTAATGTATGGAAAATGCCCTGATCTACTGCCCCATCCTGCTTCAAATGCTCACTAGCATATGGTGTGGTATGAACATCAGGGACAAGTTGTACCCCTCAAGGGCATTCCCTCCATGACTCTCCTAACATTCTATTGAAGACCTGAATCCCCTCTGGTCCTCCCAATGTCACTGCAAGGAGCTGGAAGAAATCAGGCCTCTGAGGGTTAGGTCCAAAGAGGCATTGAAGGGATGATGAAATCCTCTGCTCATGCATGACTGGGTCCAACTGTGGTACAGGACACCAAGAATGCCAGATTAACTCAGTATCCCTTTACCCCCAACCTCAGGCAAGAGGAGGAAAAAGGCAGGAAAGTTAGTGGATCTCTGGGAACAGAAATCCTAACAAGGAAACAGGCCAGGGTTGGGCTGTATGTAGTGGGTACAAGTGTGCTGTTTGTGGTGGGAACTCCCAGAGGCAGTGAAAATGCTGGTCATCTCCTTTGATGTGCCTCCGTTTCTCCCCGTCTGTCTAAAATAGCCATAACTTGGAGTGCTGGGTGACCAGCCCTTATGTGCACTCCCTGGATGGGTCAGAGTTCAATTAGAGTTGTATTCTGGAGTCACTATGAGGCCCCTGCATATCTTACGGTTCAACCCAAGACACCGCTGTGAGGTCCTTACTCATGGAAAGACATTTGAGATTCTCAAATAAGAGGCAGAATTTGCCTCGCTGATCTTCAGAACCTGGGTAAGGCACCCAAGTACTCATTTAGTCATTGGTCAGACTTTGTCTTACAAATGGCAGGAAGCCTACTGTTCTCTAACCCAGTCTGACAACCAGTTTAACCTTCCAAGGGAGACTTTATGCGGTAGCTGCCTTACTGACATTTAACTGGTAGACCCATGCCTACTTTGAATGGCCCAAAGGCCAGAGACCACATTTGAAAAGTGAAAGAGAAAAATACCCACTGGAGATGGCAGCCTGATGAAAAGGCAGGCGGTAACCCAGCAACACCTACAAAATTACAAAGGAAACATCAAAAGAAGCAATACAGTCTGTAGGCAGACCATTTGATGTATGAGGTTGAATCCAGGATGCACCCCCAAAGTTGATAGCCAGATAGTAAGCCAAGGTATTTTCCCCCAGGGTTATGTCTCACAATGCCAAAAAATAAGCTTTGCAGACTAGAAGATTTAAGGAAAAGTGTGGAAAGTTTATTACAAGCAGATTTGATTTGGGATGAGAAGGTGGTGGGAGATACAGTAGTGTGTTGCCCATGAATCCTTGTAGTCTAGGGGTATATATATGCTGTGAGTCTGCTCTTTATCTACCTGTGTTGCCACTTGATTGATTTTCTCATTGTTCTTGCCCAGCAACGGACCTGAACTTTCTCTTTTTCTATGCATCAGTAGACCTTGTTATTGCAAGTCCTCCCTTGGTTTCCCATGCCTCCCACGTTCCCGTTTCCCAAAGCATTCTATTACTAGTGCCTGGGTGCACAGATTCCTGCACATTGAAAGGTAATTAATTAGAAGGTGACCAGCAGGGTGAGACTGAGTGAGATGGACAGGACAAGCCCGGGAGCCAACCTTCTTCAGACCCCCCACCCCAGGCGGTCACACCTGGGGCAGCATCTGAGAAGTGAGCAGGGTCCCTCTGGCAGGTGGAGTCCCTCAGCCTGGACTGCGGGGATGGGCTGAAACCAGCTCTCTGACATTCCCTGAGGGGTCCTGGATTGTGAGAGGGTGGTTCTCCGGTGACATGCCCCAGAATTGGGCTCCTTCCTCTCTGGTTCTGGGTGTGTCACCCAAGAACTGAAGCTGCCAAGTCACTGCAGCTTGGCAGCTCCTGTGTTAAGCGTCTGCCTCCTGCCCCTGGTGGTTAATGCACATCATAGCTTGATCAGATGGTTGAATGGTGGGATGGTTGCTTAGGCTTTTATATTTATAGATTTGAGCATGGTTGGTTTCTGTGATTAAGATGCTCAAACTGCTGTGTCTGCCCCTGCCTTTGTTTCCCACTGGAACCCTGCCTTGTCTGCCTGTTTTCCAAGCTAACTCCTCTCATAAAGTTCTCAGGAAAATTCTTGAAGAGAAGTCTATCCATTTTAAGGATTATTGAAAACAAAAATGGACTTTAGAAAAAAAAACAACAAACAGAAACAAGCATAGAGCTATTCTGAGGATGGCAAGAAGGCTTTTCCTTTTCTCCTTAGTGATAGTTTAGGAGAAATTAAAATTACCATAAGAAATGAAGGCTTAAAATTCCATGTATGGACCGCCATAATTCTCTGATTACTCTAATGCAGAAACCAAATGGGAAAATATATAGATGTGTAAAAGTCTAAGAGCTATATCTAAGCTACTTATTCCCAGACATTCCATAGTTTCAAATTCATTCCTGTGGACTGTCAATATTTTTCTTTTTCTTTTTTTTTTCCTGCAGGTATTCTTTTTTTTATTATTAAATCTTTATTGTTAAGATTATTACATTGGTTCCTCTATTTTCCCACAATACCTCCCCTCCACCCAGTTCCCACCTCACCCTCTGCCCTCACTCCCCACCCACTGTCCTCATCCATAGGTGCACGATTATTGTCCAATCTCTTCCCGCATCCCCCACA
>NW_005357697.1:43789-44751 GCF_000412655.1 Myotis brandtii | reverse complement strand
GGGGTGAATTGACCTCCAGGCTAACTGGCTATGAGAGTCAGCTGTGTCTGCAGTGGGAGAGCTTCTGTGCTGAATCTCTAGGGCGGTGCTAATCTAGCCTTTGCCTGAGGCTATCCGGCAAATGCCTCTGTGCAGGGCTTGGGCAGGGCGGGTCCCCGGGGATCTACAGGGCGGGCGGAGTGAGCAGTTATGGCTGCTCTCAGTCCTGTCCCCAGGGGTTCTGCCTCTCAGAGTCCCAGCAACCGCTGCAAACCTCAGAGAGAAAGCTGCCTTCAAGTTCCGACCGAATCCAGACAGTCCCGCTTCTCCCCTTTGAGTCTGGGTCCCTACAGACTCGCCCGGATCTGGAGCTCAGAGGCTGAGACTCCCTCCGGATTGAAAACAACAACCCCACCCTCAGCCGCCAGCCCTTTCCACATGAACTTCGCACCTTAGTATTTCACTTCATCACTGCGCCTCCTCTGAGTCTCGGTATGCTATTCTCTTTCCTCCTAGTTGTAGAACTTCCACTCAGCCAGCCTTCCTGTGGTTCTGGATGATGTCCGTTCCGTCTTTTAGTTGTATTTTTGAAGTGGTTGTTCGAGGCAGCAAACTCCGGCGTTAACCTATGCCGCCATCTTGGTTTCCCCCAGATTCTTATTTGTTTATTTTGATTTTTAGATTCAATTGTTGATAGGTATGTATTTGTTGCCATTTTGTTGTTTATATTTTTGATCTTCTTTTACTTCTTTTTTCAATACAAGCTGACAATTGTATGGACATTCTCTTGTAGGTAACTGTTGTTTTTTTTCTTGTTGCTTTTAAGATTCTTTCTTTGTCTTTTGCCTTAATTATGATGTATCTCAGTGTGGTCCTCTTTGGATTCCTCTTGTTTGGGACTCTCTGTGTTCCCTGGACTTGTAAGTCTATTTCTTTCACTAGGTAGGGGAAGTTTTCTGTCATTATTTCTTCAAATAGGTTTT
>NW_005357697.1:42518-43183 GCF_000412655.1 Myotis brandtii | reverse complement strand
AGACACCCTTCTGGGGCAAGACTTGCTTCAGTGGGGCTTTGGTGCTCACTGAGTCTGCCCCCTGTGTGTGTTCCTTATGGATCTGAGGAGTTGTAATCTGGATCATCCCACTCTGACCACTGAGTATACTGGCTCTAAGGAGGTGCTAAGGAGGTGCTAATTTAGCCTCTACCTAAGGCTACCCAGCAGGAGCTACGAAGAGATATGCAGATTCCCCTTCCTTTTTTGGGGGGTTTGGAGGTGCCCAGATGAGGCCCATCTGTGAAGTAATGCAAGCTGCTGTGGGGCCTTGGGTCTTCTCTTGGAAGTTCTGGGTCTGTCTGGCCCAGCTGCAGTTTGTTAGGTACTTTACAGATTGCAAAGGGGCAGGGCATTCATATGCAAAAGCTTCTGCCATAGCCTGGGTGGGGCAGGGTCTCAGAAGCAACAGGGCAGAGCAAGCAGCTATGGCTGCTCCTCAGCCCTGCCCTAAGGGGCCGCGCATCTCAGTGTCCCGGTAATTGCTGCAAGAACCTCTGAGGGAAAGCCACCCTCGAGTTCCTAGTTCTGCCTGCTGCCAGACAGTCCAATTTCTCCCTGTATGAGTCCTGGGTCCCCAGAGACCTCCCGGAACTGGAGTTCAGAGCAGTTGGGAGCTTGTGACTCCCTCCAGATTAAAGACAGCC
>NW_005357697.1:40450-42424 GCF_000412655.1 Myotis brandtii | reverse complement strand
GTGCTTTTCTCTTTCCTTCTAGTTGTAGAATTTCCACTCAGCCAGCCTTCCTGTAGTTTTGGATGATGTCCGTTTTGTCTTTTCGTTGTATTTTTGAAGTTGTTGTCGGAGGCAGCAATTTCCGGTGTTTACCTATGCCGCCATCTTGGTTTCTCCAATATTTTTCAATAATAAATTTATGTGGTTCCTTTTTCATCATTCCATTAGAGAGTCAATGTTTTTTTGCTTTCACCTGAGAAGATTACAAATTTACTTGGACAGGAATATATTAAATGGCTCAGGAATATATGTAGAGTCTCACCTTTTGTCTTAGCTACTAAAAGCTGATTTAAATTATGTACATTTCATAGATATTTCACTCTAATCCACTATGTGGGTGACTTAGTTTTATGCTTTAGAAAATTACTAGACTCTCAAAAGGACACAATATACCTATTATAACAACTAGCTGTAAAGGGATATGGGTATCAAGGAACAAGCTGTGATTCTATTTATCCCAGATAAAATACTTTGGTTAATTAATATATAAGGATGGGCTACTAATTAACCCACAAAGTCTCAGAGGAATCCTATATTTTCTTCTTTAAAAAAAATAAACAAAACACACAAAAATCAAGAAGAAAGCAGCTTAGAGAATTTCTGAGTTTGATGCAATATTATCACAATTGGGTTCCACATTTTTCGTTAATGGCCCAGCCTTTATATGTATTATTAAGATCAAATTGACCTGACCCAATTGGGTGGAACCCAGAATGGAAACAAGCTGTAAAAGCTCTAAAGAGTTTCCTAAAACTTCCACTCTGGGACATCTTAATTACAGAAATTTTAATTTAAAAAAATGAGAACATCATAGACTATAGACTCTTCTAGTCAGCAACTAGAGTCAGTAGACAAAGGGCTCCCTCCTTGTTTGACACCCATCAATGCTATAGACATATTAAGCAAACAAACAAAATATAGTTATGGGCTCTCCTTTCTTCTTGTTTCTCATTCTATTAAATATTATCTGAATTCTCATCACATTTAACACGGTTAGTGGGCTGGATCTTGCCTTCTGCACCTAATTTCACTTGAACTCAATGTAACAATTTTTAAAAATATATATTTTATTGATTTTTTTTTACAGAGAGTGTTATATTGTAAATCAGAAGATGCCTTAATCAATAAGCCAATTTTATTTGGAGTCCTGTTCATTATCGCTAGTGCTAGCAGTCCCAGAGGAACTCTTGCTTCTCAGATTCTGGGGCCCAAATATGGTGGAAGTCTTTTCAATTTGTATGTTTTTCAGCTTTTGTTTTCCAAATTTAGAATGAGACTTCCGGACCTTCTGAGAAAAAGTCCTGTTTGCTGTAACAGGGCCATGAGACCATCTCTCAAGGCCTGGCCGGGTGCCAGCATCGACAACTCTGTCCGAGGCATAGTTTATAACCTTTCTGGAATGGGGAGTAGTCTTATTTTCCCTATTATTTAAGCAAGCAAATGTTTACAGAAGCCAGAATAGCAGGGTTAAAATTTTAAACAGCAGTTTTTACCCAAGATGGAGGTTACTATGCTTCAAGAGGAGGGAAAGGGATAAGACTTAGAAACACCAATGGGCTGCCTCCTGAACACCCACTACTGGGGATGTACCCTCAACCAAGGTACATGCCCTTGACCAGAATCGAACCTGGGATCCTTCAGTCCGAAGTCCAATACTCTATCCACTGACCCAAACCAGTTAGGGCTCAATGTAACAATCTTAAACCAACAACTTGGCTACTTTGTTTAGAAGATAAACACATCCACAATAGCATTTTTGCTTACTCCTATGAGTGTTCACCTTAATCATAAAAATGGTTTACTGGACACTTTTTAATAATGCTGCTTGAATTTGATTTATAGATAGATCCTTAATGCATAAGCAGGAATGTTACCACACTAGATATTTAATAACTCCCATGGTAAACATAATTAAAGTTTCTTTTATTTATTTAT
>NW_005357697.1:38886-40357 GCF_000412655.1 Myotis brandtii | reverse complement strand
TATATTTTATTGATTTTTTACAGAGAGGAAGGGAGAGGGATAGAGAGTTAGAAACATCGATAATGAGAGAGAAACATCGATCAGCTGCCTCCTGCACACTCCCCACTGGGGATGTGCCCGCAACCAAGGTACATGTCCTTGACTGGAATCGAACCCGGGACCCTTGAGTCCGCAGGCTGATGCTCTATCCATTGAGCCAAACCGGTCAGGGCCATAATTAAAGTTTCTTATTTACCTGAATAAAGTTGCCCAACCAGTCTAATTGTTCCAAGTTGGTCTTGTTACTTGGCTAAAGATCAAACAATATATATTTACATGGATAGTAGCTCTGCCTTTGGGGTAGTTCACTTTAGAATGTTGTGGAAACAGTAAGGCTTCTTAATTCTTTAAAAATAATTCATAATTGTTGAAATTAATACATATGTCTCCTTCTTTCCCCCAATGATGCACTCCACTCCACCCCCACCTACCCCCTGCCCCAGGACCTCACCACCCCATTGTATGTGTCCATGGGCCATGCATAAATGCATACAAGGTCTTTGATTGATTACCTCCAACCCATCCACACTCACCCCTGCCTTCCTCCAGATCCCACACTCTATTCCATGCTTTAAGTCTCTGGATCCACTCTGTTCATCAGTTTATTTTGTTACTTAGATTCTACATATGAGTAAGATCCTGTGATACTTACCTTTCTCTGGTACTGGCATGATACTATCCAGGTACCTCCATGCTGTCTCAAAGGATAAGAGATTCTTCTTTTATATGCATGCATAGTATTCCATGGTATACATGTCCACAGCTTTTTTTATCCACTCCACTACTGATGGGCACTTGGGATATTTCCAGATCTTTGTAATTGTAAATTGTGCTGCTATAACATAGGGGTGCATATGTTCTTTCTGATTTGTATTTTGGGTTTCCTAGGATATATTTGTAGAAGTGAGATAACTGGATCAAATAGCAGCTCCATATTTAATTTCTGAGGAAACCCCATACTGTTTTCTATAATGGCTTCACCAGTCTGCATTCTTACCAGCAGTTACATTTTCTCCACCTCCTCACCAGCACTTGTCATTTGTTGGTTTACAGATTGTAGCCATGCTGACAGGTGTGAGGTGATGTCATTTAAATTGCATCTCTCTAATCATCAGTGACTTGGAGCATTTTTTCATGTTTCTTGGCTATCTGTATGTCCTCTTTAAAAAAGTGTCTATTTAGGTCCTTTGCTCATTTTTTAATTGCATTATTTGTCTTCCTTCTGTTAAGTTGTATGAGTGCTTTATATATTTTGGATATTAACCCTTTATAAGATATATCATTTCAAAATATGTTCTTTCATATAGTGGGTGCCAGAGTCCATTCATTGTCTTCACTAGCTGAGTTTAGACAGAGACCCCCAAAAGCTAGTAACCTTTGAAGTCCTAGCAAAGGTCAGAACTGTGCACCACCCAGTTAATCTAGGAACCAC
>NW_005357697.1:31411-33454 GCF_000412655.1 Myotis brandtii | reverse complement strand
CCCCCCAAAAGCTAGTAGCCATTGAAAGTCCTAGTAAAGGTCAGGGCTTGAAAGTCCTAGCAAAGGTCAGGGCTGTGCACCACCCAGTTAATCTAGGAACCACCCAGTTAATTTAGGTAATAATAGTTGAAGCATCCCCACCTTAGTTCCCTTAATTCCTTAGATACTTATGTAGATCCTTGTTGATTATTGTTAATCAGATACTCTGCCTACACTCGGAAATCTATTGATGAGTTAATCAGATACTTTTGTCTACTCCTGGAAATTGTCTGCTGATCTGTGTGTCATTGGAACTTCCTTACCCTAAGGGCTACTCCAGATCAATAAAAGATTGGAGCAGCCTGAGCATGGGTGGAAGTCCTTCAGGACTTGCCCGCCTGGTCCCCCAATATTGCAAAATTATCTCGTGTCTTTTCTTTCATTTGTTGTGCGGCTCCTCTTTCAGATACCGAACCCTACTCCACGCAGAATATGGAGGGAGTGTTACTCGACAAGTGGGCTCCCTTTTGGTTTTGTTGATGGTTTCTTTTGCTTTACAGATGTTTTTTATTTTGATGTAGTTCTATTTGTTTACTTTCTCCTCAGTATTCTTTGCCCCAGGAAATGTATCTGTAAACATACTGCTATGAGAGATATCTGAGATCTTGCTGCTATGGTTTGTTCTTGGATTTTTATGATTTCACAACTTACCTTTAAGTCTTTTATCCATTTTGAGTTTATTCTTGTGTATGGTGTAAGTTGGTGGTCTAGTTTCATTTTTTTTTCATGTATCTGTCCAATTCCTCTACACCATTTATTGAAGAAACTGTCTTGACATCAGTGTATGTTCTTGCCTCCTTTGTCAAATATTAATTGAGCATAATGGCTTGGGTTCATTTATGGGTTCTCTGTTCTGTTCCATTGTCCTATAAGCCTGTTCTTGTGCCAGTACCAGACTGTTTTGATTATGGTGGCTTTGTAGTATAACTTAAAATCTGATACTGTGAGTCCTTCAACTTTGCTCTTCTTTCTCATAATTGCTGCAGCTATTCGGGTTCTTTTTTGGTTCTATATAAATTGTTGGAATATATATTCTAGATCTGTGAAATATACTGTTGGTATTTTAATGGGCATTGCATTAAATCAGATTGCCTTGGATTGTATGGAAATTTTAATAATGTTGATTCTACCAATCCATGAACATAGTTTATTCTTCCACTTGTTTATATCTTCCTCTATCTCTTTTTTCAACATTCTGTAGTTTTCCAAATACAGATATTTTGCCTCCTAGGTTAATTATATTCTTAAGTGTTTTCATTGTTTTGTGGCTATGGTAAATGGGATTGTTTAGTTTCTTTTTCTGAGTATTCGTTATTGGTGTATAACAAAGCCACTGAAATTTGGAGCTTGATATTGTATCCTGCTACATTCCCAAATTCATTTATTAAATCTAGTAGTTTTTTGGTGGAATACATAATGGTATAATATATCCGCATATCCAGGTATCTACACTAATCTACACTAATAAAAGAGAAACATGGTAATTAGCATACCACCGCTACCCTTTTCATTTGCTAATCAGTGAGTATATGCAAATTAGCTGTCAGCAAAGATGGCGGTTAACCGCCAACAAAGATGGTGGCTAATTTGCACAACCTCCCTGAAAGATTGTTTGGCAGTTTCTGAGAAAGTTAAATATATCCCTACCATATGGTACAGAAAGACGGAAGGGGAAAGGGGAAAGACGGAAGAATGGTGGCAGGGCAGAGCTGGGGGGCGGGCAAAGGCAGCTCACAGGGCTGCCTTTGCCCACCCCACAGCCAGTGATCGCCATCAGAAAGCCCAGCAGGCAAGGCGACACCCCCGGCAGGGGTGCCGGTGATCGCCATGGCCATCGGAGGAAGAGAGAGCTGCGGTGCAGGACTCCCCAGGCCAGGGGTTCCAGCTGTCCTGCAGCCCCCTGATCTGCGATGGCAAAAGCAGGGGCCGGGTCAGCGATCAAAGCGGGTCAGCGATCAAAGCGGAGCAGCAATCAAAGCAGGTCAGCGATCAAAGCGGGTCGGG
>NW_005357697.1:21238-28710 GCF_000412655.1 Myotis brandtii | reverse complement strand
TGATGGGAGGCAAAAGGGGAAAGACGGAAGAATGGTGGCAGGCAAGAGCTGCCTTTGCCCGCCCCCCAGCCAGTGATGCCATCAGAAAGCCCAGCAGGCCAGGCGACACCCCCGGCAGGGGTGCCAGTGATCGCCATGGCGATCGGAGGAAGAGAGAGCCGGGGTGCAGGACCCCCGGGGCCAGGGGTGCCAGTTGGCCTGCGGCCCCCTGATCTGCGATGGCGAAAGGAGGGGCGGGGTCCCAGGCACAGCGGCAACCCGGTACCAGGTGCCACTGTGCTTGCAGTCCCCTGATCTGCGATCTTGAAGGGAGAGGCGGCCCAGGATATGCGATCACGAAGGGAGGGGCTGGGCAGCAGGCACGGCAGCATCCTGGGCACTGAGTGCAGGCCCAGGGTGCAGCCTGCCTGCAGCCATCTGATCTGCAATTGCCAAGGGAGGGGTGGGGCCACATGCACAGCTGCACCCATGGCATCCAGTGCAGCGGTGCCTGCAGCCCCCAGATCTTCAATGGAGGGAGTGGGTGGAGCAGGAGGCATGGCAGCATCCTGGGCACTGGGTGCAGGCCCAGGGTGCAGCCATGCCTTCAGCCCTCTGATCTGCTATCGTGAAGGGAGGGGCAGGGGCACAGGCATGACGGCACCCAGGGCATCTGGTGCAGCCGTGCCTGCAGCCCCCAATCTGCAATCGAGAAGGGAGGGGTGGGGCAGCAGGCATGGCAGCATCCTGGGCACCGGGTGCAGGCCCAGGGTGCAGCCTGCCTGCGGCCCTCTGATCTGCCAGGTGAAGGGAGGGGCGGGGCCACAGGCACGGCGGCACCCAGGGCATCCAGTGCAGCCCCTGCAGCCCCCGGATCTGCAATGGAGAAGGGAGGGGCTGGGAGCAGGCATGGCAGCATCCTGGGCACCGGGTGCAGGCCCAGGGTACAGCCTGCCTGCAGCCCTCTGATCTGCAATCGCGAAGGGAGGGGCGGCACCCAGGGCATCCGGTGCAGCCGTGCCTGCAGCCCCCGGATCTGCAATGGAGAAGGGAGGGGCTGGGAGCAGGCATGGCAGCATCCTGGGCACCGGGTGCAGGCCCAGGGTACAGCCTGCCTGCAGCCCTCTGATCTGCAATCGCGAAGGGAGGGGCGGCACCCAGGGCATCCGGTGCAGCCGTGCCTGCAGCCCCCGGATCTGCAATGGAGAAGGGAGGGGCTGGGAGCAGGCATGGCAGCATCCTGGGCACCGGGTGCAGGCCCAGGGTACAGCCTGCCTGCAGCCCTCTGATCTGCAATCGCGAAGGGAGGGGCGGCACCCAGGGCATCCGGTGCAGCCGTGCCTGCAGCCCCCGGATCTGCAATGGAGAAGGGAGGGGCTGGGAGCAGGCATGGCAGCATCCTGGGCACCGGGTGCAGGCCCAGGGTACAGCCTGCCTGCAGCCCTCTGATCTGCAATCGCGAAGGGAGGGGCGGCACCCAGGGCATCCGGTGCAGCCGTGCCTGCAGCCCCCGGATCTGCAATGGAGAAGGGAGGGGCTGGGAGCAGGCATGGCAGCATCCTGGGCACCGGGTGCAGGCCCAGGGTACAGCCTGCCTGCAGCCCTCTGATCTGCAATCGCGAAGGGAGGGGCGGCACCCAGGGCATCCGGTGCAGCCGTGCCTGCAGCCCCCGGATCTGCAATGGAGAAGGGAGGGGCTGGGAGCAGGCATGGCAGCATCCTGGGCACCGGGTGCAGGCCCAGGGTACAGCCTGCCTGCAGCCCTCTGATCTGCAATCGCGAAGGGAGGGGCGGCACCCAGGGCATCCGGTGCAGCCGTGCCTGCAGCCCCCGGATCTGCAATGGAGAAGGGAGGGGCTGGGAGCAGGCATGGCAGCATCCTGGGCACCGGGTGCAGGCCCAGGGTACAGCCTGCCTGCAGCCCTCTGATCTGCAATCGCGAAGGGAGGGGCGGCACCCAGGGCATCCGGTGCAGCCGTGCCTGCAGCCCCCGGATCTGCAATGGAGAAGGGAGGGGCTGGGAGCAGGCATGGCAGCATCCTGGGCACCGGGTGCAGGCCCAGGGTACAGCCTGCCTGCAGCCCTCTGATCTGCAATCGCGAAGGGAGGGGCGGCACCCAGGGCATCCGGTGCAGCCGTGCCTGCAGCCCCCGGATCTGCAATGGAGAAGGGAGGGGCTGGGAGCAGGCATGGCAGCATCCTGGGCACCGGGTGCAGGCCCAGGGTACAGCCTGCCTGCAGCCCTCTGATCTGCAATCGCGAAGGGAGGGGCGGCACCCAGGGCATCTTTTTTTTTCTTTTTAAGTCCTCCTCTAAGGATATGTTCTTTTCATTGATTCTAGAGAGAGAGGAAGGGAGAGGGAAAGAGAAAGAGAAACATCAATCAGTTGCCCAAGCAACCCACAACCTGTGTATGTGCCCTCACCTGGAATCGAACTCATGACCCTTTGGTGCGTGGGAGGACACTCTAACTACTGATCCACACCAACCAGGGCCTGAGGTACAATGTGTTCCCTCAGGGGGAGTGCTGCTCATCCAGAAGCCGGGCTCATGGCTGGTGAGTGCCGCGGAGGTGGCAGGAACCTCTGCTGCAGCACTGAGCAGCAGCGAGCCGAGTGGTAGGGAGCAGCAAGCAGGCGGGTGGTAAGGAGCAAGGGGTCCCAGACTGTGAGAGGGCACAGGCTGGGCTGAGGGATTCCCCCCACCCCCAGTGCATGAATTTCGTGCACCGGGCCTCTAGTCCTATATAATAAAAGCCTAATATGCTGTGTCCCATCACCCAGTGACCAGTCAACTGTTCAACCAATTAAATCATAATATGCTAATGATATGCTAAGGCAGCTCAACCACTTGCTATGATGTGCACTGACCACTAGGTGGCAAATAGTCTACTGATTGACCAGTCGCTATGATATGCATTGACCACCAGGGGGCAGATGCTCCAACTGGTAGATTAGCTTGCTGCTGGTGTCCAACCAATTGGGACTGGGCAAGATGGGCCAGACATACCATGGAGCCTTCCCGTGATCCCTCCCTGGCCTTATCGTGCACCGTTAACCCCTCAGCCTGGCCTGCACCTTCTCGCAATCTGGGACCCCTCAGAGGATGTCGAAGAGCCAGTTTCAGCCCAATCCCACAGGCCACTCCCCTCAGGAGGACACCAGATGCAGAGCTCATGGCTGGGAAGCACTGCTGCAGCAGCATGAGTCTCTCCCAATCAGGTGATTGGGCGCAAGCCCTCAACAGGTGCAGTGGGGCCAAGATGAGCAGGAGCAGCAGGTAGAGCTGCAGGCAGCATTGGACTGTGGGTTTTGGCCCAATCCCCACAGGCCACCCAGAGGGCCCCACCTTTGCACAAATTCGTGCACCGGGCCTCTAGTGTTTAATAAGAATAGTGAAAGTGGACATCTCTATCTTGTGCTTATTCTTAGAGGAAATTGTTTTAGCTTTTGCCTATTGAGTATGATGTTCACTGTAGGTTTGTCATATATAGGCTTTATACATAGCCTTTATATATAAAGCATGTTGTGATATGCTTTCTCTATTCCCACTTTGCTGAGAGTTTTTATCAAAACTTATGTTGGGTTTTGATGAATGCTTTTTCTGTGTCTTTTGATATGATCATGTGATTTTTGTCTTTCAATTTGTTTATGTGATGTATCACATTTATTGATTTGTGAATGTTGTATTCTGGAAATAAATCCAACTTGGTCATGGTGTATGATCTTTGTGATATATTGCCTGATCTGATATGCTAATATTTTATTGAGGATTTTAGCATCCATGTTCATCAGGGTATTGGCTTGAAATTCTCTTTTCTTTTATGGTGTCTTTGTCTAGTTTTGGAAGTGTTTCTTCCTCTTGGATTTTTTGGTATAGTTTGAGGAGTATAGGTATGAGTTATTTTTAGAGTGTATAGTTTGAGGAGTACAGGTATAAGTTATTTGTAGAGTGAAGTCTTCTGGACCCAGGCTTTTGTTTGCCAACGTTTTTTTAAATTATTATTATTATTACTATTTCAATTTCCTCAGTTGTTGGCCTATTCAGGTTTTCTGATTCTTCTTGATTCAGTTATGAGAGATTGTATTTTTATAGCAGTTTGTCCATTTTATCCACATTGTCCAGCTTGTTGGCATTAGTAGTTCATAGTATTTCCTTACAATCCTTTGTATTTCTGTGGTGTAAGTGCTAACTTCTCTACTTTTGTTTCTACTTTTATTCATGTGGGTCCTCTCTCTTTCTTTCTTGATGAGTCTGGCTAACAGTTCATCAATTTTGCTTATCCTTTCAAAGAACCAGCTCTTGGATTCATTGATTTTTTTTTTTTTTTGCATTTTTCTTTTTAGTCTTTATGTCATTTATTTCTAGTCTAATCTCTATTATTTCCTTCCTCTACTTACTCTGGGCTTTTCTTGTTCTCTTTCTAGTTCTTTAAGTTCTAGGGTTAATTAGTTTATTGCTGATTTTTCTTGTTTCTTGGGGTATGCCTATAGTGCTATTAACTTCCCTTCAGTACTGCTTTTGCTGTGTCCCAGAGACTTTGGATTGTTGTGAGTTCATTTTCATTTGTTTCCTGAAAGTTTTTTATTTCTTTCTTGATTGTGTTGGTAACCCATTCATTGTTTAATAACATGGTAGTCAGTCTCCATGTATTTGAATGTTTTGGGTAGTTGATTTTATATATATATTATTGATATTTTTACAGAGAGAAAGAAAGAGGGAAAGGGATAGTGAGTTAGAAACATCAATGAGAGAGAAACATTGATTCAGCTGCCTCTTGCACGCCCCCTCCTGGGGATGTGCCTGAAACCCAGGTACATGCCCTTGACCGGAATCGAACCTGGGACCCTTGAGTCCGCAGGCTGACACTCTATCCGCTGAGCCAAACCAGCTAGGGCTGGGTAGTTGATTTTTAATTTCATTCCACTGTGATCTCAGAATATGTTTGATATGATTTCAATCTTCTTGAAGTTCTAAAGACTTGTTTTGCATCCTAATAAGTATGTGGTCTATATTTGTGAATGATTCATGTATACTTGAGAAGAATACAGATTCTGCAGCATGTTATATAAATTTCAATTAAATTGATGTGATCCAGTGTTTTTTTAGAGTCACTGTTTCCTTGTTGTTTTTTCTGGAAGATCTATTCAGTGAAGTCAGCAAGGTGTTCAAGACCCCTACTATGATTGTATTGTTATCTATCTCTCCCTCAAAGCCCTTTAGAAGTATAAATATTTAGGTGCTCCTATATTGGATGTGTATTTTTACCAGGGTTATATCCTCTTGTTGGATCAATCTCTTTAGTTTTATGTAGTGAACTGTATTGTCTCTTGTGATTGCCTTCATTTAAGAGTCTATTTTGTTGGATATGATTATTGCTAGTTGAGCTCTTTTTTTCTTTTCCATTGCATGGAAAATGTTTTTTCACTCTCATCCTCTCTGTGTCTTTTGGTCAGAGGTGGGTCTCTTGTAGATAGCATATAGTTGGGTCATGTTTTTCTATCCATTCAGTTACCCTATGCCTTTTGATTGGAGCATTTAATTCATTTATATTTAAGGTTATCATTGGTAGGTACTTATTTATTGCCATTTTAATTCTGTATGGTTAGATTTCTCTATTTCTTCCTCTCAATACAGCAGTCCCTTTAGCATTTCTTGTAATGCTGGCCTTGTGGTGATGTATCCCTTTAGCCTTTTTTTTTTTTTTTGTCTGAAAAACACTTTATTTGACTGTGTAATTTGAATGAAAGCCTTGCTGGATATAGTAATCTTGGTTTCAAATCCTTGCTTTTCATTTATTAGTACTTTGTGCCATTCCCTCTGGCTTATAGAGTTTCTGATGAGAAATCAGGTGTCAGCCTTATGGTAGTTCCTCTGTTGGTAACGGTTTGTTTTTCTCTTGCTGCCTGTAAGATTCTCTGTCTTTAATTTTGGCATTTTAATTATGTGTCTGGGCATGGACCTCTTTGGGTGCTTTTTGCTTGGGGTTCTCTGTGCTTTCTGGTCTTGTGTGACTTTTCTCTTTATCATATTAGGTAAGTTTTCTGCCATTATTTCTTCATACATTCTTTATCCCTTTCTCCCTTTCTGTCTTTTCTGGCACATCTGTTTTTCAAATATTGTTACATTTCACATTGTCCCGTGACTCCCTTAAGCTGTCCTCCTGTTTTTTAATTGTTTTTATTTCCCAACCCTACCTTCTAATTCACTGAGTTGATCCTCAGCTTCCCCTAGCCTGCTGTGTGTTCTTTATTTGTGCTATGTCACTCTTTATTTCTGTTTTCATATTTACTATCTTTTTTCATGTTGTTGAGCATCTTTACCATCATTATTCTGAACTCTCTATCAGATTAATTTCTAAGCTTCATTTCATTTATTTCTTCTTCTGAAGAAATATGTTATTTTATTTGGGGACTAGAGGCCCAGTGTATGAACTCATGCATGGGTGGGGTCTGGCTGGCCTGGCCTGATTTGGGCCAATTGGGCCAGGCTGGTTCGGGGTAGGAGCTGTGGGTGGTTGGCCAGCCAGCCCCATCCCCAATCAGGATAGGGGTGGGGATCTGGGGCAGGGCCAGCCAGGGGAGGAGCTGTGAGTGGTTGGCCAGCTAGCTCCACCCCATGGTTGAACTCCTGGTTGAACTCCCAGTTGAACTCCAGGTCGAACTCCTGGTTGAGGGGACAATATTCGTATTATCCTTTTATTATATAATACTAGAAGCCCCGTGCACAAAAATTTGTGCACTGGCAGGGGAGGGGAGTCCCTCAGCCCAACCTGTGCCCTCTCACAGTCTGGGACCCCCTCAGGAGATAACCACCTGCTGGCTTAGGGCCGCTCCCCGGGTGGCAGATGGCACGCCCAATCCCTCAGTGTCTGCCCCGTCTCCCCCAGTCGCAGATGGCAGGCCCAGATCCCACGCTGGGGCGAGCAGCTGCTCAGATCGTGCTGCTGCCCGCCCCGCCGACCCCGTCCAAGACACTGCAGGCCTGAATCCCGCGCTGGGGAGAGCAGCCATTCAGATTGTGCTGCCACCCACCCCCCCCACCCTGCTCAACCCGCCCAAGACACAGCAGGCCCAGATCTTGTGCTGGGGAGGCGCAGCAGGATCTTCCTGCAGTATGCAAATTAGCCGCCATCTTTGTTGGCAGTTAATTTGCATAACGCACTGATTAGCCAATGGGAGGCGTAGTGAAGGTACGGTCAATTACCCTTTTTGTCTTTTATTAGATAGGATTATTTTTTTGCCTTCTCACTTTGACTGCCTGTTTGGGTTTGTGACTATGTATTAGTTAGATCTGTTACACTTCTCAATCTCTAGGTCAGGACAGGGTCAAATGCTGTTTCTGACTAGTTAGATAAGGCAAAGACTCAATGCTTCCAGAGACCATCTTTGTCTATAGCAGTGGTTCTCAACCTTTGGGGGCCGAACGACCCTTTCACAGGGGTCGCCTAAGACCATCGGAAAACACATATATAATTACATATTTGTGATTAA
>NW_005357697.1:19958-21216 GCF_000412655.1 Myotis brandtii | reverse complement strand
CAATTTGTAACAATGAAAATACATCCTGCATATCAAATATTTACATTATAATTCATAACAGTAGCAAAATTACAGTTATGAAGTAGCAACAAATATAATTTTATGGTTGGGGGTCACCACAACATGAGGAACTGTATTAAAGGGTCACGGCATTAGGAAGGTTGAGAATCACTGGTCTATAGACTCATAGGATTTTGTCTTATATTTCCCTCAGGCAATTGTCCACAGGTGTGGCAAGAGTTCTTTTTAAAATTTCGGGGCTATTGCTTCTCTCTGGAGGCTACTCCACACTGGGGGCAAGGTGTTTTCCAATTGGGTGGATCAGCTGTCTTCCCCAGGCAAGGCTGCCTGTTTAGCTAATGCTTGCATATGGAAGATGGTCTTCCCAATGTCAGGAAACTTGGGATGCCTGTCTTATGAGTTCTAACTCCAGAGCTCCTAATCCTGGCTTCTTCTTACAGCTCCAGTCCACTCTAACCTCCTTCTGCTGGAGCACAAGGTTGGTGGTTACACATAGAATTTTGTGCATTTACCTTTTAAGAAGGTGACTGAATTTCCTGCCATTTATTATGTGGGTACCCTTCACAATTTCAGTGCTCTCTGCTGGGGGGCCAAGCTTGGAGATTAAACTCCCAAGTTCTCAATGGCAACACCCATGGCTGATATCTCTCTCCAGAACTTCAGTTGCTGTCTTTAGAGCCAAGCCAGACCTTTCACGTCTCTGCCACTCCTAACAGTATCTATGAAGTCTCCACTTTTGGTCCTCAGCTATGGGGGTTCTCTCCAACTAGTCTTCTGTTGATTATTCAGGAAGTTGTGTGTGTTTTTTATATCTTAGTTGTAATTCCAGTTTGGTTCTGGGAGCATGTCTGTGCAGTATCCACTTACTCTGCCACCATATTTAATCTTTAGCTTTCTTAATTTTCTAATTAAGCCCATAAAAAATGGAAAAAAGGTTGCAGAATTATTAGATGTCATATGGAAATTTTTAAAATGACATTTATCAAAGTTCCAGGACATTCTAAAGCTATGACTATGGAAGCAAAATAAAATCATTTTTTTTACTTGATTGAATTTTTTTAAATTAAATCTTTATTGTTCGGATTATTACATTGGTTCCTCTTTTTCCCACCCATAACTCCCCTCCACCCAGTTCCCACCCAACCCTCCACCCTCACTCCCCACCCACTGTCCTCATCCATAGGTGCACGATTATTGTCCAATCTCTTCCCGCATCCCCCACACCCCTTTCCCCCCC
>NW_005357697.1:7979-19126 GCF_000412655.1 Myotis brandtii | reverse complement strand
TCAGCCTCCCCAATTACCTGAGGTGGACACTCTTGGTGTACCCCTTTGTGGGTTTTGTACACAGTCTTGTTGTAATTAAGCCTCGGTTGTTGTAGGTATCACTGGGAGGAATTGACCACCAGGCCAATTGGCTGTGAGAATCAACTGTGTCTGCAGTGGGAGAACTTCTGTGCTGGAGACACCCCTCTGGGGCAAGACTTGCTTCAATGGGGCTTTGGTGCTCACTGAGTCTGCCCCCTGAGTGTTTCCTTTATGTTTCCAGGGAGCTGCAAACTGCATGGTCCCACTCTGACCTCTGGGCTTCCTGGCTCCTGGATCTCTAGGGAGGTGCTAATCTAGCCTTTGCCTGTGGCTATCCCGCAAAAGCCTCCCTGCAGGGCTTGGGCGGGGCAAGCCCCATGGGATCAACAAGGTGGGGCTAGCAGTTATGGCTGCTCTCAGACTTGCCCTCAGAGGCTCTGCTTCTCAGTGTCCGGGTAATCGCTGCAAGCCCCTCGGAGAGGAAGTTGCCCTCAGGTTCCGACCGATGCCAGACAGTCCCGCTTCTCCCGTATGAGTCTGGTTCCCTAGAGACTCGCCAGGAACTGGAGATCAGAGCCTGAGACTCCCTCCTGATTGAAAAGGACAACCACGCCCTCAGCCGCCAGCCTGCTCCTCATGTGCCTCTGCACCTTAGTATTTTACTCCCACACAGCGCCTCCTCTGAGTCTCAGTATGCTTTTCTCTTTCCTTCTAGTTGTAGAATTTCCACTCAGCCAGCCTTCCTGTGGTTCTGGATGATGTCTGTTCCGTCTTTTAGTTGTATTTTTGAAGTGGTTGTTTGAGGCAGCAAACTCCAGTGTTTACCTATGCCGCCATCTTGGTTTCTCCAAGAAAATCATTTAGCTGATGCTACAGCTAGACCTGTTTTACCATTTCCAAGGGAAATAGAAGTTCCATATATCCAAGCTTTTAGGGCTCTCATTGGTGACCCTAAGTTATGTGCTGTCTGTAAATTAGAAAAATGTACCCATATGCCTTCCAAAAAAATGTATGAATGGATTTTTCAGTCTCTCATCAACATTTGGATGGCACCTCAATTGCAGAGGTAAAAAAAAATAAAAACAAAAACTTAGCCATATCTAAGTAAATCAATTTAACAATCTACCCCTTTCTAAATTAGTAAATTTAATCAAAGTTATTGAATATCTAGATATCTTGAAATAACAGAAAATACTAAAACATTAATCGCTAAACAAGTCTCAGGTTTGCATGCTTTTGGCCTTCGTTGAAGAAAGGCTATAGAGTAAATTTGGAGCTGTTAATAAAGGTGAGTGCTTTGTTAAAGGTGTGTTTCTTGAAAGTGTATTTGTCACTTCATAGATTATGAAATGTGTTCACAAAAGTATTTGTTTCTTACTTTTAGGTTATCATCAGAAATTGAGGTTTATAAACATTAGATATCCTAATTCAGTTCAAAAGGAATTCTATAGTTTCGATAATAGAAAATACAAAGTATGGAGATGCATTTTTAAGGGAAAAGGAAGAAAGTGAGTTATTCTCTAATTATGTGTATGGTTTTATATGTACTGTCTTTATGTGATATGTATGCATCTGTTATTATGTGTGATGCATTTTATGCTTCCAAATGGCATAACTGGTGTGGACTAAAGGGGCCAATGCTAACCTGACAAGCTCAAGGAAGGCCAGCATGGCAGTCTTGCAAACTCAGAGACCTAAAGTGACCAAAAAGGATGGTCTGAAGTTAAACTTTAACTAAAACCAATTATGGTGGGTAGTTACTTTTTAGGCCAGTATCTTAACTGACAAGGTCAACCTTTACCTTAACTGAGCTTATCTGTCTTTTTGCAACTATGATAGCATATCCTTGAAATGTCTGGGTAACTTGTAACTTCCCTTTTTCAGGATGCTGTAGCACACAACCTAATGTGCCTGGGTGCCAGGACAGATACCACACATTCCTTCATTGTTATTGTTATCATAATGTTGACTATTAACTATCCTGCACCTATATAAGCATGTGTCTGTCATTTTGCAGAGGTTTCCCCACTTTGCTTTCTCCTGCCTCTCTAGTCTACCACCAATGGATTTCATGTAACCGATGTCCAGCCCCTCCTTTGATTGCAAAATATAAAGTAGAAGAAAGACTGCCATAATTCTTTGGAGCACTATCCCAATTCATTGAGATACTGCTGCCTGGCAATTGCTGAAGTTTGGCTCAAATAAACTCAAAAAAATTCTTTACAAGTTTGAATGTTTTTATGTGAACACTAGGGTGTATGCTTTAATGGCCTAAAAAGATTAAATACTTATATAAATTAAGCAGAATTATGTAATCTGCATAAAATATTTAATATTAAAACTAGTTAAATTTTGATTAATGTCTTTTCAAGTGACTACCTTAGAATGTGTGGGTTCTTTTTCTTATTTTTTTAAACCTAGGTTTACAAAATTTATGTCATAATCTTTTGGTTAGGTTTGTTTGACAAGGTCTATGAAGTTAAAATTTTAAGAGACTTTTTAAATTAACAGATAAGTTGGCGTCATTCCAATGAGCCTTGAAATATATCAAGGACTTACTACCTCTCCTTGTAAAGGAAAGTTTTAAAAGTAATTAGGCCTATTTAATGTTTTAAATTACTTGTATTTTGCTCTGGTACATTTGAAAATATGTTACATCTTTAGAAAGATCTATAAAAAGGATTCTGGCTTACTCTATATTAAAGGTTTCTAAGGAGGTCATATCTTTGGGTTACATAAAGATTCATAGAATTCTAAGGAATAACTGAATTCATAGATATACAGGCAAATAATCATGATAAACAAAAAATTACTATAGGACTAAATGAACTGAGGATAATGATTATCATTATGATTTTTTTAGATATTGCAATGTATATAAATAGTTCAATGGCCAAATCATTTATAACCAGAAAATTTTTGTCCATTTGTAAATACTCTCTCCAATTTTCTTGGAAAGTATCTTTTCAGGTGCCTAACCACAAATAGACATCTGCCCTTGTCTCTGACACTGGTGTCCATCTACAGTACAGAGCAAAACCTATTAGGGTGAAAAGCCCAAATTTCAGATATAGACAACCATCCCAAGAAACCAACAAGCTCTGTATACCTACTGTCAATGTAAGAAATATTCAAACCTATAGCGAAATGTTTTGCGTGTATTTGAGCCAAAATGTTGACAATTGCTCAGAGGCAAAATCTCAAAGGATTGAGATAATGCTCAAAAAAACCCCAGAAGTTTTGCACCACTTTATACATTACAATCAAAAGTGATTATGTAATTCTAGCTGGTTTGGTTCAGTGGATAGAACAGTGATGGCGAACCTATGACACACGTGTCAGAGGTGACACGCGAACTCATTTTTTTGGTTGATTTTTCTTTGTTAAATGGCACTTAAATATATAAAATAAATATCAAAAATATAAACCTTTGTTTTACTATGGTTGCAAATATCAAAAAATTTCTATATGTGACACAGGACCAGAGTTAAGTTAGGGTTTTTCAAAATGCTGACACGCCGAGCTCAAAAGGTTCGCCATCACTAGGATAGAGCATCAGCCTGGGGACTGAAGGGTTCCAGGTTTGATTCTGGTCAAGGACACATGCCCAGGTTGTGGGCTTAATCCCCAGTATGAGGCAAGCAGAAGGCAACAGATCAATGATTCTATCTCATCGTTTATGTTTTTATCTCTCTCTCCCTCTTCCTTCCTCTCTGAAGTCAATAAAAATATATTTAAAAAAGAGATAATGTGATTTACATAAAACCCATTGGTGATAGATTAGGGAGGTGGGGGAAAGCACAATGGGGAAACCTCTGGGATTGGATGACAGGTAAAATGATAAACACATCTTTTACATAGGTGGGTACAGGATAGGTAACAGTCAACAATTAATATAACAATAACAATGAGAGGATTTATTTATTTATTTATTTATTTACCTGTTAATCCTCACCTGAAGATATTTTTCCACTGATTCTTAGAGTGGAAGGGAGGAAGAGAGACACACAGAGAAGAACATCAAAGTGAGAGAGACACATCAATTGGTTGCCTCCTGTGCATGCCCCAAACAGGGCTGGGATCAAGCCTGCAATGGAGGTACATGTCCTTGACCAGAGTTGAACCTAGAACACTTAAGTTGTGGGCTGATGCTCTACCCATTTAGCAAAATTGGCCAGAGCAACAATGAAAGGATTTATGGTCTGTGCCCTGGTGCATTGGTTGAGCCATGAGTTATATGGAAAAAGGAAAGTTACCCTGACTTTCCAAAGTTAAGTTTGAACAATGGGCCTTGAAAGGGCTGACTCCATCCTGTCCCTCACCCTCCATCTGAACCGTTAGGCACTCCATCTTGTTTCCATAACCTCCATTTTGTAAGAACTGCATTTAATTTTTTTCTAAAAACACAGATGGTCCTTTGTTCTGTTGATTCCAGGAAGTAATTAAACCAGTTAAGTAACCCTGCTATTTCTAGCTTCTGTAAGCACACTTGCTCAAATAATGGGGAAAACAAGACATTTTTTGAGGGAGCTGACAATCTGAATCTGTGCCAGTAACTTACTATACATTCTTATCAGCCTAATAGAGGTCCGGTGCACAACAATTTGTGCACTCGGGAGGAAGGGGGGTCCCTCAGCCCGGCCTGTGCCCTCTCGCAATCTGGGACCCCTCGGGGGATGACCACCTGCTGGCTTAGGCCCACTCCCCGGGGGGTTGGGCCTAAGCTGGCAATCAGACATCCCTCTGGCAGCCCGGCAGCCCTTGGGGGATGTCCACTTGCCAGCGGGGAGCAGGCCTAACCTGCAGTCGGACATCCTTAGCGCTGCTGAGGAGGCAGGAGAGGCTCCCACCACCACCGCTGTACTGGCAGACATCAGCCTGGCTTGTGGCTAAGCAGAGCTCCTCCCATGTGAGAGCACCCTGACCACCAGAGGGCAGCTCCTGCATTGAGCATCTGCCCCCTGGTGGTCAGTGTGTGTCATACTGACCAGTCATTCCCAGTCGCTCTGCTGTTAGGGTCAGTTTGCATATTACCCTTTTACTATATAGGATAGAGGCCTGGTGCATGGGTGGGGGCCAGCTGGTTTGCCCTGAAGGGTGTCCTGGATCAGGGTGGGGGTCCCGCTTGGGTGCCTGGCCAGCCTGGGTGAGGGGCTGATGGCTGTTTGCAGCTGGTCACACCCCCTTCAGGGTGGGGGTCCCCACTGGGGTGCCTGGCCAGCCTGGATGAGGGGATGATGGCTGTTTGCAGCTGGTCACACCCCCTTCAGGATCCGGCCCGTTTGGAATGAATAAAACTAAAAAAAAAAAAGCCCGTACCCTTTTATGTAATGATGTTTACTTTGAATTTATATTAGTTCACACAAACACTCCATCCATGCTTTTGTTCCGGCCCTCCGGTCCAGTTTAAGAACCCATTGTGGCCCTCGAGTCAAAAAGTTTGCCCACCCCTGGTAGTGGGAGAAATCACCAAGTCCAGTCAAAGGGTTAAGTACTGGGACGGTGACTCAGGCAGGGACTCGGGATTCCAGGGAAGTCTCCTAGCCTGGGATGGGATGGAATGAGGGTAGGGGCTGAGCTGAGTCTTTTTAAAGGAGCAAGAGTCAGTCTGGTGACATGCAGGGGACATGGCACTTCAGACAGAGGGGAGAGCATAAGTAAAAAGAGTAAAAACAGAGGAGAGGACAGCACCGTGATGGCGAACCTTTTGAGCTCGGCGTGTCAGCATTTTGAAAAACCCTAACTTAACTCTGGTGCTGTGTCACATATAGAAATTTTTTGATATTTGCAACCATAGTAAAACAAAGACTTATATTTTTGATATTTATTTTATATATTTAAATGCCATTTAACAAAGAAAAATCAACCAAAAAAATGAGTTTGCGTGTCACCTCTGACACACGTGTCATAGGTTCGCCATCACTGGTCTAGTCACTGCCCCTTCTTACTTATCTGGTACTGCTAGACCTGTTTACTTACATACTGCTTCCATTTTAGAAAGGCCATAAACCATGAATAATACACAACCCCTAGAGGGAGTTATCAGTGCTGGTGCCAGGTCAGGCCTTGAGATGTGGTCTCACTGACCCCATTCCAGCACATGGGTTTCTTTTTTGCCTTTATAAGCTTACCCTTAAGTTCATTTTGGGGCTGGGAGGTTTGGAGAGGCATGAGCCATCTCATGGCCCCAGCTTTTGATATAAAGACTCCAAATTTGGCTCTTTAATTACAGCATCTTCTGTTTAGCTCGTTGGATTTCTAATAAAACATTTGGAGGCTGTAGTGAGATCATGCCTACCAGCACTCGATCTCAGACGCCGAGTGCATATGGCCTCCCCTGGCCTGGCTGCCATGCCCCTGAAAATCTCTAGGGAAGGTGCCACCTGAGAAGTTCCAGGGCCCCAGAGATATTTCTCAGTGGTTATGACAGCTGGACAGGAGACGCCTGACATGCCCCTCCATCTTTTCAGAGTCACCAGAAACACCTCTGGAAGTAAGTATATTTGAATTCACTTTCCTGCTTGTGACCAGTCATTTTGCTATGGAGAAAAGGATTTGATGCAGTCATAACTTCTCTGGTAGATCCTCATCAAGACATTGGTCGAGAATACTGTTCCCCCACATCTATTAGGGGAGTTAGGCAGGAACTAGGTGGACTTAACCTCTGAGTGAATGTCTACTGAAAGTGTGTGAATGTGGAGGCAGAGGGCTTGCGCTCTCCTATCCATTGTGTGGCTCTACAACCTCAGTTACGGAGTCCGAGTGGTCCCTCACTTGCAGTTCTGTGATTCATCATAACGCATAATGGTGACTCACCCCCAGTTGGAGGTGACCAGGCCCGGGGTTTACATGCGTGCACCTTAGCTAAGACAAATCTAAGTTCCCATGAGGGATGCAGCCAGGCGGGCATCTGAGTGGATCTACGAAAGTAGATCACCCCTACCCTTGTTTGTCTCAGCATAATTATCTGTTTATGGACCTCGTTTGTCTGTCTCGTTGTTTCCAGTCATTTATTAGGGTCCTCCTGGAGGACATAACCTGATTCTTACCCTCTTCACTCACCCCTGACAGCGTCTGAGCTTTTCTATAAGGTTTCCCTTGGGGACTTCAGTCCACTAGAACTTTCCCTGCAAACCTCTTTGCTCCTCTGCCTTCTTTCTCTATCCGACTAAACCCATCTCTCATTACCGGTCAGTCCCTGACCTCCGGACAGGAGAATTTCTGTACCGCCTCTGGTTCTCTCCAAGGACTGACTCTTTTTCCTTCTTCCTCACCTCAGTAGGGATTGTTTCCCTCTGCCTCACAATGCGGGGTGAGGGGGGTGGGAGGGACCCAGCATGTCTAAGACACCCTTGAGATGTATATTAAGACATTTCAAGGAGTCTTTTTCAGATGATGTTTATGGCATAAAATTCTCAAAAGGCAGGTTAAAGACTTTATGTGAAATTGAGTGGCCCACATTCAGGGTGGGCTGGCCAGACACGGGATCTTTGGACCCCGTAGATCCATTCAGATGCCTGCCTGGCTGTGTCCCTTATCACCAAAGCTGTCTGGATCATAGTCAGGGAAGATCCAGGGCACCCAGAGTAATTTCCCTACATAGATCAATAGTTAGACATATTTCAGACTCCCCCACTGTGGTTAAAGAATTGTGCTTTGCAGATTTGAGCTAGGCTATTAATAGCAGGCCTCAAGGGGAGTGCTGAAAGGGGAGCCAGCCCCAAGGGGAGCACTGAAAGGGGAGCCAACCCCAAGGGGAGCGCAGAAAAGGGAGCCGGCTCTAAGGGAAGCACAGGCCCCAAAGGAGGTGTGGGAGGGGGATGTCATCTAAGCCCTCCATTCTCCCTCCAATTCCAGAGGAGGCATACCTTCCTCCACCTTATAATCCCAGGGTCCCGCCACCTTCACCTTTGCCACAACTTCCCCGATCACAGAGGGAGGGGGATCCCCAGGATCCAGCACAGGGGGAGCAGTCTCTTTCATTCTCATCCCCCACCACTCCACTCGAAGCCACACCCAGGTAAGGGAGGGCAGTACCAGAGACCCTCCGCCCAAGGGATCTCTCCTACCCTTAAGGGATGCACCCCCTATGGAGGGGAATTTAGGAGGGCAGCCCTTCTTAGTCTATGTCCACTTCTCCAGGAGCGACCTCTATAATTGGAAGACCCAAAGCTCCCCATTTTCTGAAAAGCCTCAGGCCCTAATTGGCCTCCTTGAATCTGTCTTTCATACTCACTGGCGGACCTGGGATGGCTTCCAACAGCTCCTCATCACTCCCTTCACTTCGAAAGAGAGAGAGAATTCAGCTTGAGGTTAAGAAAGCTGTCCTAGGACCAGGAGAAGGTTCACTAGAGGAGAATCGGGATTGGGTAGAGGAAATTTTCCTGTCCCTCTGGCCCTGCTGGGACCCCAACTCGGCAAGAGGAGGGTTTCCTTGACACTTTTCACCATGTTCTCCTATCAGGCATAAAGGCAGCAGCCTGGAAGCCTACAAATTTATCAAAAGTTACTGAGGTCACTCAGGAACCCCAGGAATTGCCCACAGCTTTTCTGGAGCACCCCTGCGAAGCTTACACAGTTTACACTCCCATTGACCCAGATGCTCCAGAAAACCAACCGGCACTCAATTTAGCCTTTGTAACTCAGTCTGCTTTAGATATAAGGAAGAAGCTTCAAAAATTAGAGGGATTCCAGGGCATGAATTGGTCTCAATTAATTGAAGTCGTCCAGAAGGTATTCAACAATAGAGACTCCCCAGGGGAGAAACAGGACAAGAGACTAGACAACTAGGCAGTTGTAGCAGCTCTAAAATAAACAAACCCTCAAAGAAAAAAGGGTTCACAAAAAGACTAATGGCAGGGAAGTAGATCCCAGTTAGGAAAAAATCAGTGTGCCTATTGTAAAAAAAAAAGGACACTGGAAGAGAGACTGCCCTGATCACCCCAATGGAGACAGGACTCCATTCCACTCAGCCCCCAGGAGCCTAGAGTAACATTACAGATAGGGGGCAAGCCTGTTAGCTTCCTAGTAGATACTGGTGCTACCTATTCTGTCCTGACCAAGCCTATGAGACCAGTAACCACCAAAAATACTTCCATTCAGGGAGCCACAGGAAAGTCAACTCTCTGCCCGTGGACTTCACAAAGGACAGAAGACCTTCACAAAGGACAGTAACTCACTCATTTCTAGTCATCCTGGAGTGCCCTTACCCCCTCTTAGGACAAGACCTCCTTCAAAAACTACGGGCTACCATCTCCTTTGAAGGGTACCAAGCACTTCTCACAGTGAATCCACCTAACCAAAATTCCTTTCCTATCAGAATCCTTCTCACTTGCTCCCTATTTGGAGGAGTGTCTCTTATAGGACGAATCACCTCCAGAAAGCCCACCTGCTCAAGAATCTTCTGTGTACCTAGAAAAGCTCCAGCAACTTTTTCCTGCAGCATAAGCTGAAAGCAACCCTCCAGGACTGGCAAGTCACCTAACCGCCATTTGTAGTCCAATTGATGGCCACTGTGAAACCAGTACAGGTAAGACAGTACCCTATAAGCTTAGAGGCTAAGTGGGCATTGCCACTCACATATGCAGACTACAAGAAGCAGGTATTCTAGTCCCTTGCCAGTCCCCCTGGAACACCCTCTTACTCCTAGTCCTAAAACCAGGAACAAAAGACACCAGCAGGTACAGGACCACAGGGAAGTAAATAAGCGGGTTGAGACCATACACCTGACAGTCGCTAACCCTTACACTCTCCTGAGCCTCCTCCATCCAGAGCGTAAATTTTACACTGTCCTAGACCTAAACGATGCTTTCTTTAGCATTCCTTTAGCCCCCGCAAGCCAACCCATTTTTGCATTTTAATGGACAGACCCCGAGGCAGGACTACTGCAGGGGTTCAAGAACTCTCCCACCTTATTTGATGAAGACTTAAGCTCAGATCTACTTACCTTTCGGCATACGAACCCATAGTGTATCTTACCTCCTCCTTGCTACAGACACTGAAGTTGAGTGTCAGAGGGCTACTGAAAGACTCCTAGATACCTTAGAGACTCTAGGATACAAAGTATCAGCCAAGAAGGCTCATCTCTGCACCCCCAAAGTCACATACCTAAGGTACAACATCTGTCAAGGCAAGCAGACTCTTTCTCTCAGTCAGGTTGAGGCAATCCTATGAATCCCCACCCCCAAGACTAAGAGATAGTTACCAGAGTTCATAGGGGCAGTTGGATACTGCTGCCTATGGATCCTGAGGTTTGCAGAGATTGCTAAGCCCTATACTCCAGCACAAGGGGAACACAACCATTAGAGTGGTCTGAGACAGAGCAACAAGCCTTAGGAAAATTAAAGACTATCCTCACTTCCACTTCTGCTCTGGCACTACCAGATATAACTAAGTCTTTCCACCTCTACGTATGTGAGACAAGGGACATAGCCAAAGGGGTTCTCACCCAAAGTCTCACCCAAAAGGTTGGTAGACTACTTGTCGAAAAGACTTGACCCTGTTGCATCTGGTGGCCCGCCTGCTTCTGGGCAGTAGCAGCCACTGCTATACTCATCAAGGAAGCAGACAAGCTAACCCTAGGGCAGGAGCTAATCCTAACTGCCCCACATGCAATTGAGGCTGTACTCTGGAGCACACTGGAGCGCTGGATGTCAAACACTCGAATCACCCAGTTTCAGGCTCTTCTAGTTGACCAGGTTCCACAAGACTCTTGCCATCAACCCTGCCAGCCTCCTCCCAGACAATGACCCTAAAGAACATCTGCATGACTGTTTAGAGGTCGTCAACTTAGTACAGACAGCCTGCACAGACCTCACTGACACCCCACTGGCATTGCTGGAGGAGGTACTCTTCATGGATGGGAGTAGTTTTGTCCAGGAAGGAATCAGGTATGTGAGGGCAGTGGCGGTTACTTTAGATCAGTGATGGCGAACCTATGACACGCGTGTCAGAGGTGACACGTGAACTCATTTTTTTGGTTGATTTTTCTTTGTTAAACGGCATTTAAATAGCCTATCTAATAATAGAGAAACATGGTAATTAGCCGTACCTCTGCTACCCTTCCCATTGGCTAATCAGGGCGATATGCAAATTAACTGCCAACCAAGATGGCGGCCGGCAGCCAG
>NW_005357697.1:3187-6846 GCF_000412655.1 Myotis brandtii | reverse complement strand
GTGACAGGGGGGAGCTCCTCAACCCCCTGATTGTCCCTGCTCTGTGCATGACAGGGGGGAGCTCCCCAACCCCCTGATGGGCCCTGCTCTGGGCGTGACAGGGGGGAGCTCCTCAACCCCCTGATCGGCCCTGCTCTGTGAGTGACAGGGGGCAGCGCCCCAACCCCCTGATCGGCCCTTCTCTGTGCATGACGGGGTTGTGCAACCTCTCTATCGACCCTGCCTTGAGTGTGACCGGGGGCGGCGCCCCAACCCCCCAATCAGCCCTGCTCTGAGCCCAACCAGGGGCTGCACCTAGGGATTGGGCCTGCCCTCTGCCACCTGGGAGCGGGCCTAAGCCAGCAGGTCATTATCTCCCGAGGGTTCCCAGACTGCAAGAGGGCACAGGCCGGGCTGAGGGACCCCCTCTCCCCACCGAGTGAACACATTTTTGTGCACCGGGCCTCTAGTATAAAATAAATATCAAAAATATAAATCTTTATTTTACTATGGTTGCAAATATCAAAAAAATTCTATATGTGACATGGCACCAGAGTTAAGTTAGGGTTTTTCAAAATGCTGACACACTGAGCTCAAAAGGTTTGCCATCACTGCTTTAGACCGAACCATCTGGTCTCAGGCACTCACTCGCGGAATGCTGACCCAGAATGCCGAGTTAATTGCCCTTGTTCAGGGTCTCCAGTGGGCATGAGGAAAATCAGTTAACGATTTATACTGATAGCAGATGCACGTTTGCAACAGCTAATGTACACAGTGCTATTTACAAAAAAAGAGGACTCTTGATCTCCGCAGGGAAGGACATCAAAAACAAGGAAGAAATTCTAACTCTCCTTGAAGCCATCTGGCTACTGAAGGCAGTAGCATTGGTACCCTGCAAAGGACACCAGAAAGGGGAGTCCTTAGAAACAAGGGGAAACCAGGCTGCAGACAAAGCCACCCAAGAGGCCGCCCTAAAACCAGTCTGACCCCTACAGATTTTAGTAACCTTACCTGATCTCGACATGCCCATCTCACCGAAATACAAAGAAAAAGAAGAAAAATTGGCTATGCAAAAACAGGGCTCCCAGAACCCAGAAGGATGGTGGATCTTACAGGATGGGTGACCTCTGGTCCCTAAGGCTCTAGGTTGAACAATATTTAGCCAGTTACATCAGGCTACTCACTTACGCCACACTAAACTTACAGAGCTTCTAAGAGATAAGTACTATATACCCAATCAGGACAGTATAACAGAAAGCACTGTTTCTCAGTGCATCACTTGTGCTCAAGTAAATGCCAAAGAGGGCAAAAGACCACCAATAGGAATCTGGGCACAGGGAGACTCTCCAGGAGATCATTGGGAGGTTGATTTCACAGAAATAAAGCCCACAGAGGCAGGGTATAAGTACCTCTTAGTCTTCATAGACACTTTCTTGAGATGGGTTGAAGCTTACCCCACTAGAACAGAAACTGCCACCATTGTAGCTAAAAAGTTACTCCAAGAAATTACCCCCTGATTTGGCCTGCCTGTAACTTTAGTTTCAGACAATGGCCCAGCCTTCATTGCAGAGGTTTCACAGGACATAGCAAAAGCATTAAATATTAACTGCAAGTTACATTGTGCCTATCAGCCCCAAAGTTCTGGACAGGTAGAATGCATGAAAGGGACCTTAAAAAAGGTCCTCACCAAATTTACCTTAGAAACCAGTGAAAATTGGGCCACCTTACTCCCCTTCATCCTACTCAGGGCAAGATGCACTCCATACCAAGTGGGGTTCTTCCCATATGAAATTATGTTTGGGAGACCCCCTCCCATACTCCCTAAACTCCAGGAAGAAATAAAAGCTGAAATCCATAATCAATCTTTACTCAAGTTCTTACAGGCATTACAGTCTGCCCAGAAAGACATCCATAAGCACATATGGGACACCTTACCTGTGCTGACCTCTGATCCAGTCCATCCCTTCCAACCTGTAGACTCTGTGTGAGTAAAGAAATTCACCACTCAGGGACTGACTCCCACCTGGAAAGGACTACACAGTTATCCTAATCATCCCCACTGTGGTGAATGTCAATGGCATCCCAACCTGGCTTCATCACACTCAGCTTAAGGTGGACAAAGAAGAATGAAAAATCCAGAACTCTTCATCAGGCCCACTAAAGCTAAGACTTTCACGTGTATCACAATCTTAACCCTCCTTCTATGTACAAAGGGAAATCCCCATAGGCCTCCCCCCAAACAGACATGGGAACTCAGAAATTGAGTGATGGGTTAAACTCTTGCAAATTTAACTAAGGGATGGGGAAATGTACAATTCATTATAGATCTTTGCTCCCTTTTCTGAAGCACCCTTTATATCTTCATTTCAGACTCTAATTGGGGGTGTGGACTATTCCCTGCAGAGAAACTCTTACAGAATATAGACATTTATATTTGCCAGGGAAGCAGAAAAGTCAGCTCTCAGTGCCTAAACCCAGGAAAGTTTTTCTGTCCCTACTGGGGCTGCAAGACCATCTCAACTATAGATAGCTACCATAAAGATGGTGACTACTATCTCAAGTTTCAGAGGATCTCCAAGCCTACCTCCTGTACCGTAGGAGATTGTAACCCTGTAGAATTTACAATAAAAAACTCCCAGGACTCTTCCTGGAAAACTGGAAGTACATGGGGAATAAGATTATATGTAACAGGCTGGGACCCAGGTACTCTATTCACCATCCATGGAGGGGCCCCGACCCTACCCAAAAGGCCCATAGGGCCACTAGCTGAACTAGCTTTACTCATACCAGTCCAACCTGCCCCAACGAGACCTCCCGTTATACACCACCTCCCTCTCACACCAACTAGCTATCTTCCCTACTCTAAACCACCTCCTCAACCTAGCTCCCACTCCAAACCATCTCTCCTAACCATGCTAGCAAATATGCACCAGTTCGTTTACACTTTCCAACCTGACTTAGGGGCTGACTGATGGTTATGTCTTAACTCTAAACCACCTTACTATATTGGAATAGGAGTCATCAAGCCCCTAATTCCCTCCAGAGATAATGAGGGCTGTGACTGGGGATGACCAAAGCTAACTCTAGTGGACCTTTAAGGAAAGGGTACTTGCCTCATATCCTCCACATACAACCTTCAGGACTTCCCATGTCCTGACCTCTGCAATACCATCATTCTAATAAGTTCTGATGACACAGAAACCTTCTACCATGCCCCAAATCAGACCTGGTTTGTTTGTACAGATGGCCTCTCCCACTGTGCCTCCTCCTACAGGTTCTGGAACCAATCTGAATCCATCCTCTGTGTTCTTGTATATGTCCTTCTCCAGATATATATATATATAATGTTAACGAAGAAAGAAACTCTGATTTACCCACCTCCATCTCTATCACAATGGAAGAGAGCTCCAATTCTCATCCCCATTCTCATAGAATTGGGGATAGCGGGGTCAACAGCAATAGGGACCACAGCCTTAATAAAAAAAAATTCAGAGAAATGGTCATGAGGTGGATGAAAAGAATGGAAGACAAATTCAACAATATGTGTAAGAACCAAGAGGAAATGAAGAAGAACCAAGAAGAAATGAAAAATGACATCACTGCTATAAAGAACTCAATAGAAAGCATCAACAGTAGACTAGAAGAAGCAGAGGACCACATCAGTGAGCTAGAAGACAAGG
>NW_005357697.1:0-1569 GCF_000412655.1 Myotis brandtii | reverse complement strand
CAGCCTGGGTGAGGGGCTGAGGGCTTATTGCAGTCTGTCCAAGCCCTCCAGTGGGGACCCTCAACCCATGGGGGTGCCTGGCCCTCCTGGGTGAAGGGCTGAGGGCTATTTTCAGCTGGCCACACCCTCTTCAGAGTGGGGGATCCCTACTGAAGTGCCTGGCCACCGTGGGTGAGGGGCTGATGGCTGTTTGCAGGCACCACATGGGTGTGTGGCCAGCCTGGGTGAGGGGCTCAGGGCCATTTTCAGGCTGCTCACAGCCCCTTCAGGGTGGGAGAGTCCTGCTGGGGTGCCTGGCCAGCCTGGGTGAGGGACTGATGGCCATTTTCAGGCCTGCCAAGTCCCCGGGCAACCTACGCTCCCAGCCTCTCTTTTTTCTCTTTTTCTGGGATTTATTTATCTTCTATAATTGAAATTTGTAGCCTTGAGCAGAGCCCAGGTCTGGCTGGAAACCTGGGTTGCCCCTGGTAACCCAGGCTCCCAGCCCCTCCTTGAGCAGAAGCTGGCTGGAAGCAGGTATCAGGATTTATTTATCTTCTATAATTGAAAATTTCTAGCCTGAGTGGAGCCAAGTGCTTGCCAGGGCAGGCGGGAAGCTTGGCTTCCTCCATCGCTGGGAGCAACCAAAGCCTCCTGCTTGCTCCAGCTCCGTGGCCACCATCATCTTAGTTGGGTTAATTTGTATACTCACTCCTGATTGGCTTGTGGGCATGGCTTGTAGGTGTGGCTTGAGTGTAGCAAAGGGATAGTTGATTAGCATGTTTCTCTCTTATTATATAGGATTGGGTGTTGGATTCTATCAAATGCTTTTTCTGCATCAATTCATATGAATATCCCTCAATTTATTTATGTGGCCCTGACTGGTTTGGCTCAGTGGATAGAGCGTCGGCCTGCGATCTGAAAGGTCCCAGGTTCGATTCCAGTCAAGGGCATGTGCCTTGGTTGCAGGTGCATCTCTAGTTGGAGGTGTGCAGAGGGCGGCTGATCGATGTTTCTCTCTCATCGATGTTTTTAACTCTCTATCCCTCTCCCTTCCTCTCTGTAAAAAATCAATAAAATATTTTTTAAAAAAATTTATGTGAAACATCACGTTTATTGATTTCTGGATGTTGTATCATCCTACTTCCCCAGAATATATCCACTTTGTCATGGTGTATGCTCATTCCAAAGTAATGTTGTATCCGATTTGCTAGAGTTTTGTTGAGGATTTTAACATCTATGTTCATCAGAGATATACTGGCCTGCATTTTTCTTTCTTTGTATTGTCTTTATCTGGTTTTGAGATTTAGAGTAATGCTGGCTTCATAGAAAGTATTTAGAAATGCTCATTCCTTTGAATTTTATAGAATAGTATGAGGAAGAAGGTCTTAGTTTTATATTATTTTTTTAACACTTGTTAAAAATCCCCTGTGAAGCCATCTGGCCCAGGCTTCTGTTTGCTACAATGTTGTTGTTGTTGTTTTTGTTTTTTGTTTTTTGTTTTTTTTACTACTTCAATTTCCTTAGTAGTTATTGGCATAGTCAGATGTTTTATTCTTCCTGATTGAGTTTAGGAAGGTTGTATTTTTC
>NW_005357696.1:0-414 GCF_000412655.1 Myotis brandtii | reverse complement strand
GACCTCGCCAGCAGGCACTGCCACTGCTGATCAGCCCTGCCTCTCTCTCTCCGAGAGGTCAGCAGCTCAGCCCACTTGCCTGCTGTGTGCGCAGCCTGGTGTTTGTTCCAGGCTGCTGGTGAGGGGGTTTAACTGCTGACCTTGGGGAGAGAGCGAGAGGCTTGGCTGCTGGTGAGGCCTGGAGAGAAGCAAGATTTGATCACCCTGCTTCTCTCCGGGCCTCACCATCAGTTGCTGCCACTGCTGATCAGCCCTGCTGCTTCTCTCTCTCTCTCTCCCTCTCTCTCTCTCTGAGAGGCCAGCAGTTCAGCCTGCTCGCCAGCTGCGTACACAGCCTGGTGTTCGGTCGAGCCTCCAGTCATGGATGTTATGATCCTAGCTCTTTACACACACACACACACACACACACACACA
>NW_005357695.1:0-798 GCF_000412655.1 Myotis brandtii | reverse complement strand
AAATATGTGAGAATTCACAATTCAGAGAAAAACATCATGTTAACATTGCATATAACCTTGCTCACAGTGCCTAAAACAATGTTGGCTGAATTAATTAAAGATGAATTTCCGATGCTGATTTACTTTGCTAAGATAAAGCATCTGTAGCCATTTTAAAAAGTGACTTAGTGGGGGGGCAGAGGGGAATTGGGCAAAAAAGAGAAAAAAAAACTTACAGGCCTGGACATAGTGTGGGGATTGTCTGGAAGAGGGGAATGGAGGAAGGTGGAGGCAGGTATGGGAGGAATAAATAGTGATGGATAGAGACTTCACTTGAAGGAGTGAGCACACAATACAGTGTACAGATGATGTGTTGTAGAATTGTGCTCCTGAAACCAGTATAATTTTGTTAACCAGTGTCACTCCAATAAATTCAATAAAAAGAAAAAAATAACACATATTTTTAAAAATGACTTAGTATTTCCTACAAAAATGTAGTTTCTGAAGTTTCCTTAAATATGAATTTTAATCCTATAATTAAAAGGTTATTTTAGTCATGGGAAGTGACATGTGCTGTTTTAACAGACAACTGACACATCTTGGTGGCTTACCACATAAAGGCTAATTTCTCACCCAATGATCCAACGGAGTGTTCAGTGTCAGCATTCCATACAGTGATTAGGAATCCGGTCTCCGTAAATTCTGGGGCCCCACCAGCTCTGAAGCAGGGTCTGAAACCATCTCTGTAAAGGCCAAATCATCAATATTTTAGGCTTTGCCAGTCAGGAAGCAAAAGCAAATACATTATCTAGGTACTTT
>NW_005357694.1:0-520 GCF_000412655.1 Myotis brandtii | reverse complement strand
CACCCTCTTGCAATCCAGGACCCCTCAGGGGATGTTGCACTGCTGGTTTGGGCCTGATTCCCGCAGGCCATGCCGAGGGACCCCACCGGTGCACGAATCTGTGCACCAGGCCGGTTTCAGACTGATCCCCGCAGGTCAGGCCTCTAATATGCATATAAGATCTTTGGTTAATCTCTTCCCGCCCTCCTCCCTCCCCACTTCCCTCTGAGATTCATCAGTCTGTTCCATGTTTCCATGCCTGTGCCTTGAGCATCTGCCCCCTGGTGGTCAGTGCACATCATAGCTAACGGTTGAACGTCGCTTAGGCATATATATATATATACACACACACACACACACACTAGAGGCCCGTTGCACAAAGAGATTTGTGCAATAGGCCTTCCCTTCCCCTGGCTGCCAGCACCAGTTTTTCTCCGGCACCTGGGACCCAGGCCTTCGCTCCAAAAGGATCCTTCAGTCTTCAACCTACCGCTTTGCCCCTACGTATGCAAATTAGCCACCATCTTTGTTGGGTTAATTT
>NW_005357693.1:448-789 GCF_000412655.1 Myotis brandtii | reverse complement strand
TCCAACACCCTTTTCTGATAAAAATGCTCAGCAAAGTTGTAATAGAGGGATCATACCTTAACATAATAAAAGCCTTATATGAAAAACCTACAACCAACATCATACTCAATGGGCAAAAAACTAAAACCACTTCCCTTAAGATCAGGAACAAGACAGGGATGCCCACTTTCACCACTCATGTTTGCCATAGTACTGGAAGTGCTAGCCAAAGCGATAAGACAAGAAGAAGAAATAAAAGGCATCCAGATTGGAAAAGGAGAAGTAAAATTGTCATTATTTGCAGATGACATGATACTGTACTTAGAAAACCCTAAAGACTCCATCAAAAAAATATTAGACGT
>NW_005357693.1:0-209 GCF_000412655.1 Myotis brandtii | reverse complement strand
ACATACCGTGCTCATGGATTGGTAGAATCAACATCATCAAAATGTCCATACTACCCAAAGCAATCTATAGATTCAATGCACTCCCCATTAAAATACCAACAGCATATTTCACAGATCTAGAAAGAACGCTGTAAAAATTCATCTGGAATATAAAAAAACAAAAACAAAAACAAAATAGCTGCTGTGATCCTGAGAAAGAAGAACAAAGT
>NW_005357692.1:0-786 GCF_000412655.1 Myotis brandtii | reverse complement strand
GAAAACTATTATTCCTTTTTACTTTAGAGGCAAGAAAGAGGGGACAAAGAAAACCTATGAGGGAAAAATGGTGTATGATCTAAATTTTTCATATGCACTATAAAATTTTAGAAGGTAACAAAAATACGAAGGGAATGAAACTGAAAGCTATTCATAGTCCCTGAGCTAAGTCCACAGTTCGGCTGGAGCTCAGCACTGCCAGCACCAGTGGTGTGTTCTTCCAGGCTGTTCCCTCACGCACACAACTGCCAATACAGACGCTTACCGAGGGCAAAGCGACCTTTCTGAGACCTTCTGTTTCTGCACGGAACACAATCTCACCGACTACAATCATGTTCTGAGGATTTTCAGAAGCACTTTTCCATCGCATAAGCCACGTGGTTCACAGGGTCGGAAGGAAATGCACTGGGGGCATGAGCTCACCTCCAGGCAGCTGCTGAAGAGCACATAGAGCTCTGTCTTGTCCTCAGCCAGGAATGGCTTCTGCTCCAGCTGGGATAGGTGGTCCTGAATGCAGTCCTTCACCTCAGGGAAGCTGTGGAGAGAAGACCTGCTCATCTCAGGTCCGAAAATTCATTGTGCCAAAAAGAAAAAAAGTAGCTACCTACTTATCTCTCAATCTGCCCATATAGATAGTATATACAGCCCAGCTGGTGTGGCTCAGGGGTTGAGTGTTGACTTATGAACCAGGAGGTCACAGTTCGATTCCCGGTCAGGACACATTCCCAGGTTGTGGGCTCGATACCCAATAGGGGATGTGCAGGGGCAGCCGATCAATGATTCTCT
>NW_005357691.1:1854157-1855526 GCF_000412655.1 Myotis brandtii | reverse complement strand
CCTCAGTTGGCAGCAGCTCCTCTGGTGGGTGCTGTTAGTAGAAGTGGTATCTCCTCTGGCTGGTAGGTGAGGCTTCTTGCCCAGCTGCTGTTCCTTGGACAGTGGTGGGCTGATCAAGAGGTTGTTGTTCTTCAGGTGGGGGCGGGCTGAGTGCGGCTGCTGCTCCTTGGACAGGAGCAGGCTGTTCACATGGCTTCTGCTCCTCGGATGTGCGCAGACTGCTCATGTGGTTTCTGCTCCTTAGATCGGGGCTGGCCGCACGCTCTTGCTGTTCCTCAGATGGGGCGGGCTGCTCGTGAGCCTACCGCTCTTTGGACAGGGTCAGGTTGCTTACAGGGCTACTGCTCCTCGTGTGGGTGTGGGCTGCTCACGCAGCTGCTCTCCTCAGATGGGAGATGGGCTGCTTGTGTGGCTGCTGTTCCTCGTATGGGAGTGACCTGCATGTGCAGCTGCTGCTCCTCAGATGGGGGCGGGATGCTCACCCAGCTGCTGCTCGTCGGACAGGTGCAGACTGTGTGTGCCTGCTGCTCCTTGGACCAGTGTGGGCTGTGCAGGGCTGCCGCCCCTCAGATGTGGTCGGTCTATCTGTTCATGTGGCTGCTACTCCTCAGACATGGGCGAGATGCTTGGGTGGCTGCAGCTCCTTGGGCTGGAGTGAGCTGCACCTGCAGCTGCTGCTCCTCGTATGTGGGCTGTCTGGTCGCGTGGCTGTTGCTCCTCAGACAGGGGGTGGGCTGCTTGCGTGGCTGCTTCTCTTTGGGTGGGAGCAAGCTGCACGTGCGTCTGCTGCTCCTCGGATGGGGCAGGCTGCTCGTGTTGCTGCTGCTGCTTGGATGAGGACAAGATGCTTACGCAACTGCTGCTCCTCAGAATGGTGTAGGGTGCAGGTTGTGTGCAGCTGCTGCTCCTTGGACGGGTTGGGCTGCTCACGTGGTTGCTGCTCCTCGGACGGGGGAGCGAGCTGCTCACACAGCTGCTGCTCCTTGTACAGGGGCAGGCCACATGAGGCTGCTGCTCTTAGGCCTGGGGTAGGCTGCTTGTGGGGCTTATGGTCCTTGGACAGGAGTGTGCTGCTCATGTGGTTGCAGTGCCCTGGACTAAAGCGTTGGGCTGGTCAGAGGAGAGCGTGCTTCAGAACTCACAGGAACCTGTGCCCAGGGTGGCTGGAGACTCAGTGACCGTGGAACCACAGCCGAGGTAGCAGGTCCCTGGCAGTGGTGGCTGTAGAGTCCCAGGTGTTACCTGTGGGCACCCTGGGTGGAGGTGAGGCTGGGCTCCCAGTTACATCAGCTCTCCCCTTCAAAAGGTGAGGCCTCTGAAGAAGAGCTGGCCTCCTGGTCCTGTTTGCAATGGTAGCAGAGGCTGCCTA
>NW_005357691.1:1843003-1853356 GCF_000412655.1 Myotis brandtii | reverse complement strand
AATGGCTGCCCAGGTCCTGGGCTCAGGCGTGACTCAGCACTCAACTTGCTGCCACCTCTCCTGGACCCCCTTCTCTCTCCAGCCTCTCCCCAGATTCCACTCGTCCGCACCTTCTCCCGCTCCTCAGCACTGGTGAGTGTCTGTATCCAAGATGTCCTATGAACAGGGTTCAATGAAAAAAACAAACAAACAAAAAAAACGCCGGCCGCAGAAATAAGGAAGACTGAGTCTCTGTGAGCTCCTCTTTTACCGGCACTGCGTGGTCTGGTCAGGGCTTCAGGCTGCCCCCTTTGGGCTCAGTCCTCCGTAATTATGGAACCCAGATCTCAAATCTCCTAGCGCCAACAGTCCTGCAGATTTCCTTTCCTCCGTCAGAGGCTGTGCCTGTCCCAAGGGACATGGCTGGGTGCCGCCGTGAGGTTTCCCTCTAACCCTCTGGGCTCAGAGATCTGCCAAACTTTCCTGCCCAGATCCCTGGTTTTTACCTTTCCAGGGGAACTCTGCCCTTCCAGCTGCAAACTGTCTCACCAGCTGAGTTTCCTTCGCCAATTCGGGGTAGATGTTATTTGTTTCAGCTGCTCATTCTATTTGCTCCGGGACAAGCTTTGGGACGCATCTGCCTATTCCGCCGCCATCTTGTCTCCTCCGTTTTTTTCCTTTCTTGATAGCACTCTTTAATACACGAAAGTTCTAATTTTTAAGAAATCTAATTTACCATTTTTTTGTATATGCTTTTATGTCACATCCATGAAGTCATTGTCAAATCAAATGTCATGAAGATTTTCTCCAATGCATTCTTCCATGTGCTATAGTTTTATATCTCACATTTAGGTCTTTGATCCACTGAGTTCATTTTCATATATGGTTTAAAGTAAGAGTCTAATTTTATTCTTTTGCATGTGCATATTCAGTTTCCCATCATTTTTTGTTGAAAAGATTGTTCTTTTCCCATTAAATGGTTTTGGCACCCTGGTCACAAATCAATTCAACATATATGTGAGGATTGGTTCTGTTTTAAGTGTGGGTCTCTCTCACCAGCATGAAATGGTTTCTAAGTTTAGTTGACTGGGAAGGGAGAAATCATGCCCATGAGGCTTAAAGATTGCTGAACAAGGTTTAAAAAACACAACTTTACCTCTCTTCTCAATACGTAGAGCAGTATGATTCCAAAAACATGTTCCACATGTGGCAGTTACACTCATGAGCTTTTCCTTCTACATTATAGACACTCAAATAAGTATTTTTTGAACAAATAATAAAGAATCACTTGGTAACAATATAGTAAAATGTAATTTCTGTATTTAAAGATGTCTTAATTTCTATAAAAGCAAATGGAATTCCTCAAATTAGAGTCTGTGACATTTTCAAATATTCTGATGATTTCTTAACTTTAAAGGAGTTTTCAGAGTTTCAAAAAGTTCAAAGAGTTCTTTGATTATTATTCTCTCTCTTTTCCCCCGCTGGCCTTTATGTTATACAACGCAGTACAGACCCAGATGTCTCTTTGATAAAGGCACTATTAATCTTTCTCACACCTAGGAAGGGAGTACATAATGATACTGAGTAAACAGATTTCTTCACATTTACACTTCATAAACATGAAGCAGTAATAAATAGATTAAGCTGCTCATTCTCTCCCTGTGGGTATAATATGCTAAGCATGCCACAAAGTAGAATGCAATGCTGTATTTCAATAATGTTGCATTCCATACCAGTTATATGACAAAATTCTCAGGTGCTCAATAGAATAGATGTGTCCTGCGTAAATCACAAAGCTTCTTTCCTGCAAACGTGTGAGGCATTTCTCTGTACTGTGAACCTAAAGTCATTTATAGGAACTCACTTAAGGTTGGCAACTCAGTGATTTACTATGGACAGACAGTAAGGTCTGCCTAACAGGGCCCATTTTGTGACTGACTGCTGAGCTTCCATCAGGGAAGATCGATAGTTGGCATGGCAACCAGCTCCTTTCTCCAGAAATGAGCTCCTTTTATTAAATTTTGCCAACTATTGATCAATTCCTGATCCAAATATCAAAACATGACAAACAGTTAATGAAACACAGGTCTGATGGACTTAAACAACAAAAACAAAAATATGCAAGAAAGTTCAGCCTGAAACTTTGTCTATTAATTTGTTCCAAAGATTCTAACATGACTAGTGACTGGCATAGCAAGAGTCCATTTGTATGGATGTAGATGTACCAAAACAGGAAAGTGGAATGAGTAAAACACACTTTCACAGCAACTTTAAGATGACAATTTGTTCTATTTTTCTCTTTAGATACTTTAAGGCAATGATATTTTTCATACCATGTATGTTATTTTCCAAGTATTATACTGAAAGACAGAATACTTGACTAATTTGGGGATGGGTTAGGTATTTCTTTTCTTTAGATATTAATGGTACCACCACTCCCCTCCCTGCAATTTTAGGCTGTCAGGCTCTGTGTGAAAGGGGGAGGTTGGAGAAGAGAAAGGATCCCATTGTGAAGAAGAATGGTCAAGACCATGAAGATGCCTTTGACTCATTCCCTTCCCATTTTCCTTTCGTCAACTTCATTTTCACTTCCTGGACACTCAGCAACTTTCTTTGCTGATTTTCACCAACCCAAACAGACTGATTTCTCTGGTAAGTAATGCTTTTAGCTGATGATCCTCAGGGGTTCATCTTTCTTCCATTAACCAAGCTCATGTCACTCTAAAGAGTGAAAATGGTGTAACACTCTTGAGTATCCAAATTGTTGATTAAAACCACACAAAGGGCCTTGATGCCAGATAGTCCAGAAGAAAAATCATGCCTTAAAAAGTGTGTTCCAATCTTTATATGAAAGATAATTACAGTTTTGCTCTCAGTTTCTTCACATCTGATTTAATATGATTTAATTTAATTTAAATCCTTATTGTAATGACAGATTAGCAGGGATCCAGGAGTCACCCCCATTAGTATACCTGGTGTAGTTCAGAAACTGACAGCTTCTTACTTACTCATTTAACATGGAGTATGATAACACCTCATGACAACGGCAGGGAAAAACTACCTGGGATTCTGTGTTATTGTGTGAGATTTACTTATATAAGAATTTATTATAAAAAATTAATTCCTTCAATAATGACACTATAGAAAGAGCAGCCTTGAGTGCTCTGGCAAGGATTCCAAACTGAATTAAAATGGTCTATTTTGCATAGGGGGAATTAGACCCTGGTAAGTGATTTCATTATGTCTGATATTATCAAAATGACTGCTGGAAGAATTAAAAGTGATTAGCTGTGGAGTATAAGTGGTGCCTATTTGCTTCTTGAAGTGTCCGGGAACTTTAAAAAATGCAATTGGCTAAAAGCAAACTAAAATAATCTAGGACTAATAGCTATTTTATATATGTATATGTGGATGTGTATCTACGTGTCTTTGGAAGTTTACTAGATATTTTTTTAATAGTAGTCTTCTAAGTATCATATGTAGAAAACAACATTTATTGGACATTAAAAAATTACTGATTAATCCAATTCAACTAAAAAATAAATGTTTGGCACCTATTACAAATAAGGCAAATGTACTAGGTCCTACAGGGCAAAGATAGCTAGTTTAGTTTCAGAATGTAGAAAATATTTATTTAAGTAATAAAGCCACAGCCTGGTAATGGCCTCATGCCTTTACAAAAATTATGCCTTAGACTAATCAGATGATCTTTTGTGACCAAGAGATCAGCCTGTTAGGTCAAATAGCTATTGTGACCAGCATCTCAGCTTTTGATTTGGTTTGTGAGGTTATCTCATGTCAGTTGGGAAGTTAGGTTTTAACACTTGCACTTCCTTGTTGGCTGCATTATGAACTCCTCAAAGACATGAACTGCTGTTGTTCATTCTGGAGTTCCCAGAGCACAGCATAATGCCTAGTGCCCATAATTGTGCAATATATACATGTGGAATGGAAAGAGAGTTTCTAAATCAAGAGGAATTGATCAGTGAGACTAGGGTGAAGGGGAGAGCATGTGGAGTAGCAGATGATGATCTGATGATTAAAGTCTCTGCTTAGTGCTGCCTAGAGTCTGTCTTCCTCAGTTACACCCATAGGGCTAGAATAGAAGACCACCTCTATTCTCTTGAGACACCACACTGAGTAAATGAAGCAATAGGCAAGTATTAAAAAATGTGTATATTTCTCTCTTCTTGCATTTGGGCTGAGGCTGGGACTTGATTTAACCAATAAAATGCAACAGAAATGGTACTGTGCTAGTTCTGGGTCTAAAGATCTGGCTGTTTTTGGTTTTGTTCTCAAGTCTGACTACATTTGAATATAAAATGCAGTGGCTGGATTTCATCCACTTATATTCAGCTTTTATTAGTAAGAAGAAACCTTTAAAATAGATGTTTCTAACATCACCAGAATTGTTCCTCTTGGAATTTCTTAATCTTAGAAAGTTCAACTTAACATCTTAATACATGATAGGAAGCCAGAAAGAAAGTTAAACCATATTTATTCTCAGGTTTATACAACTTGAATTTGTCTTTCTCATAATTCTTAAATGCAACTCACTCATACATACACTAACCTACTTACACTCAATTAGATATTTCCTGGCACAAAATAATAGAACCTATAAAGTTATAGATACTATTAAAAAGTAGTTCATATTGAGTGACCAATTTACATAAAATGATTTTACATTGTAGCATAGTGGATCCAATTAATTATTCTATTAAAGCCAAATGAAAAAATATCTCCATGAAAACAAGAGTCCACTGATCCTCTAAAACTGTGAATTTAACAAGCAATATCCATACATAATAGTTGAAAAACAAACAAATGTCTGGAATTGTAGAACAAGGAGTTTTTACCAAGGAACAATTGGTTTGATTTATAATAATAAATAAAGCAAAATTGAAAGAGCAATATAAGGTCAAATTTTACAAGAATAAAAGAAATGTTAAAAGAAATTAATTCACATATGTTCATTCATTGATTGATTTTATTTCCTTTTTAACAAATATTTATCAAGGATTTACTATGACCTAGATGCCAACCCTGCTGTCTGGGGCTTAGTAGTGAGGAGGAAGGGAATAGCCATTGAATATCTAATTCTGAAGTCACTGGACACATTACAATTGGAAACATGCTACCAAGGAGAAATATGGAGTACATCAAAGAAGTGGAAAAGGAATATTTTCAGGAGAATTAAGTGGTTGATGTCAGTTTGGCTCAGGGGTTAGAAAATCCTTAAGAGAGAGATGGAAAACAAAGAGTTACTGGGACCTAAATAGGGAAAAATAGAATGAGTACAATGATGTGCTGTCTAAGCCTCAGAGTCAGTGAAGTATAAAACAAGTTAGGAAAAGAGACTTAATGAGTGATTATAGATTTGCTCACTTCTCTTACTGTAAGAGAGGTATTAATTATGGAAGAAACCAAAAAAATCACTAAAGAAAATGAGGTTTCTAAGAGGTGACTATCGCAGAGCTAAAACAGGCAAGAACAGAATAATTAGCAGTAGGCTGTGAAAGGATGGACCAGATTCAGACAGGAGAAGCACAAGCTTTCTTAGGAGGGCTCTTGGGAAGCAGGGAGTGGACTCAGGCAGGTCACCCTACATGTGGAAGTATTAAAGAGGAAGGCCAGTTCTTGCATTAGAAAAAAGGAAGAGCCTTAGTGTGAATGGGGGCCTACCACTAGGTGGAAAAGAGGAGTGCAAACTCATACAAGTGTTTAACAGAGGAGTCAAAAATGTTTCCTACAGGAGGAGAAACTAAGAAGCCGCAGGACAATGAAGTGTCGGTTTGACTTGAGCAAGAATAAACTTGCCAAGTTTCTTGATTCACAGGAGGCATAGCTTTTTCATTTTCATGCCAAAAGACCATCTCCTAGGATATGGAGACCATCTGTGTCAAGGAGCAAAGCCCTTAAAGATGATTTCAATGTAAAATGTGGCGTGACGGGGGCCATATTGTCTGACACTGTCCAGCCCCTTTTCGTATTTCAACAAGTTAAGCACAAAAGAAGTAAAAAACTGCCAGCAACAATAAACCTGAATTCCCAGACAGCTCCAGGGGAGAGGGAGAAGGCTTTGACAGAATTAAGACAAGTCAGCATGGATGTGCACAAAGGTGTCTAAAATCAGTAAGTATGGGGTTTGCAATGAGCAAAGAAAGATGGCCAGCTCAATGAGAAGCCATGACCATAGGCCCCATGCTGGCCCAGCTCCTTGCCACTGAGAATCACAGTGGGAAGGAGAAGAGATTGCATTCCCTGCTCACTCACAGGCTAACAGTTAGCATGAGCCCTTGTGTTGCAAGTCTCTGCAGTTGCCAAAATTAATTCTGCTCAGGTTATGTCAGTTTCCAGTGGTTGGTTACTCAGCTGAGTATGGTGATACCAAATTCTTGATAAACAAACCCTTGTTTTTCATGGTGAAATAATTATAGTTGAAATGATTTGTTTGATGCTTGCTTCAAAGTAATCCAAGATTGGGATACAAAAAGTGAATGAGGGTATAGGTGAAACAAGATTGGCTATGGGCCCTGGCTGGGTGGCTCAGTTGAGGTACACCAAAATGTTGCAGGTTCGATTCTCAGTCGGGGAGCATATGGGAAGCAACCGGGTTGATGTTTCTCACTTATATTGGTTTCTCTCTTTCTCTTTCTAACTTCCCTTCTCTCTAAAATCAATAAAAACATATAATTGGGTTAAAAAATATTGGCTATGAGTTAATTATTGCTGCAGCAGAAGAAGGGCACATTGAAGTTCATTACATTATTCTCTTTTTTATATATTGGATATTTTCTATTTAAAAAAGGGAAACTCTTATCAATTCACCTATCTTTATGTCAAGTGCTTTCTTGATTGCTTCACATTTTTTTTTCTTTTCTGCAAGGAGCACTCCATCTATTTTCTCCCATTTTTATCTTTTTATTCATCAAACATCTCCCAGATATGTATTTGGGGGAGACATTCCTCTGGGATCTGAGGGGTGAGAAGATGAACAAGTTTTAGTTCTTAGTTTGAAATCTCGTGGGGGGAGACAGACGGAGCTTAGACCATGTGGCCAGGAAGGCTGGGGGAAAAGCTGGCACAACAGAAGGAGAAAGGAGAACACTTATGGTTCATGTCCTTAGGAAGGAATTCCTGGAAGATGTGGTATTTGAGGGAGCTCCCTGGAAGAAGAGTTCAATTGTGTCTAATGTATATTTATGTGCAAGCCTGTCCCTAAAATTTATGAGACTGGGACAAGAGTTAGTGGGGACAAACTAGCAAATTGGTCAATAGAATGGTCTATCCTCCTCTCCTAACAAATAGCTATATATATAAAAGCCTAACCGACCGTTATAACCATTATGACTAGAAAGACCGGGACGACTGGTTAACCAGTCACTATGACATGCACTGACCACCAGGAGGCAGATGCTTAATGCAGGAGCTGCCCCCTGGTGGTCAGTGCACTCCCACAGCCAACCTCCCACGGCCCCATCCCCCCAGCCGGTTTTTTTGGTCCCTCCCCCCAGTTGGCCCCTCCCCCCCATGGCCCTGATAGGGATGTTGGGCAGCCAACCCCCCATGTTCCCTCCCCCCAGCCGGCCAGCCCCCTGATAGGCCTCGATTGCTGGCCAGGCCGAGGAACCCCACCCATGCAAGAATTTGTGCACCAGGCCTCTAGTATTTTTATAACAATCTGAAATGCTGTGTTGGAACTTAAACTTCTTGTATTACTTTGAATTCTGGGCTGGAACATGATAACATGTGGACCCAGTTCCCTGACCTACAGCTTATCCCTCTCCTCTTTCTACACTGATTTCCATCTCTCACTGAGGGCTGAGGATTTGCTTTATGCACATGCAAACCCTCAGTCCTCATGTCCAAAATTCATTAAAATATCCCACAAACAGTCACCCCGTAGTCACTCTTCAGATCTAGGGGTGCTCACACTAACAGCACTGCAATATGCCTTGGAGAGGATGGACACAAGGAAGAGTGCCCTTCTGGCCTCAGAAATGAGTTTGGAGTCATTTGGCAGAAAAATCTGGGGTTCCCAGTTTCCCTGTAGAGGAAGGTCAGACTCTGGGTGAACACTTTTCCTTGGCTCCGTGGGAGGGATACTGCTAGAGTACAGCCTGTTTGGTTTTAAGTAAGTAATAACTTTCAAATCCTTGGTTTTTTGATTTGCAAAATGGTACAATAATAGGACCTAACTCATTGGGTTGAATTGAGAATTAAATGAGCTGAAACATGTAAAGCTTTTAGAATAGCACCTGGCATGTTGTAATTGTTCAATGAGTGAAAATACAGCAGCTTGATTACTCTCCCTCTGAATTAACTGAACAGAGTGATTGCTTTTGGGGGAAAGTGAATAAAAAAAGATGTAGAAATAGCTTCAAAGAATCTTGTAAATACTTTAGTGAGTAAATCTTAAGGTGTGTAACTAAGAGTCATTTATCATAAAAGCATTAATTTTGTGTGTGCTGAACTAAAGTCTACCATTGATGGAAAGAAATTTCATGTGCCTGGCCAGCATGGCTCAGTGGTTGAGTGTCAACCTACGAACTAGGAAGTCACGGTTCGATTCCCAGTCAGGGTACATGCCTAGGTTGTGGGCTTGTTCCCCAGTGTGGGGCATGCAGGAGGCAGCCAATCAATGATTCTCTCTCATCATTGATGTTTCTATCTCTCCCTCTCCCTTCCACTCTTAAATCAATTTAAAACTATATAAAAAAAGAAAGACATTTCATATAAGCCCAATCACAATAAATCAAAATAGAATATCATTTCCCTTCTCATCAGGGAAAATTAGTACATTCTTGGCACTTTCTATCTTTAGTGGCTGCAGTTTTCCCACAACTATTTCTCTGGGATCTCTTACATAGGGGTACTAATACTATTCGTGAGGGCTCTGTCCTAAATATTTAATTACCTTCTAATGACCCCACTTCTTAATACTATCACCCTGGAGGTTAGGATTTCAATATATAAAGGTTGGGGGATATAAACATTCAGTCCTTAATAGGTCCCTTGCTGCTACAGGGTATTGGTGTGACCACTCAGTGATGAGTGCAGTATTAGGTGTAGGGTGTGGCAGGTGGTCTTATTAATTTTGAACCCCTTGGATATTTTGTGGCAAAAGGAATGATTTATCCAGTATAATGTCTTGTCAATATGGGTTTTTCCCTGGGCAGATCTTCATTTGTTTTTCTTGCTGTGGAAATGTATCCAGTAGGCCATATGCAAAGGACAGGTTCAAAACTGGCTGTGTCTGGTACGCAGCAGGGTTACTAGAAGGCATCCTCATGAAAGAGTGGGACTGACTGCCAGGTGCTTAAGGGGAGTACTATCTGGACTCTGTCCAGTGGAAACTGGTAGCCTGCTTACAATTCAAGGTACTCATGAATGGGCTGGAGGGAAACTTGGAGATCATTAAAATAAAACTCCATTTACACACTAAAAAATTCCAAACAAACAAACAAAAAAACACCAGAGAACTGGAGGCCTCAAGAGGGGGAGTTACTTTTGTAAGGTCACACAGCATGCTTCCCTTTTATTCAGTTTGCCATGGTGAGTTTCTTCCTATTTGCATCTACTACAGTGTGCCCTGGAACAAACTCCTTCTGGCATATTTATCAGCTGTGCAAACTCTACACAATGAGATATTTCTTTCATTTAAAACTAATGTTGCCTTGCTAGTTTAAATTGAAGTTCCCAAAAGGATCATTTCCTCACTAGAATAATTTTGCTACAAGCTTTTCATTAATCCAATCATAAATTCAGTAATGTTATTTGGCAGATTACTGAAATCTTCAGGAGCCACATGGGACTGTATGCATTGTCTGTTTTATGACCAAAAGAAACAAACAACAAGCTAAGTAAGTTCAATTTAAAAATTGGTTTTGTTACATATAATGTAGGAAACCCCATTCATTCATTCATTCATTCATCCATTCAACAAACTACTGTGTATTGAGCACCTACTGTGTATAATATAAGACACTGTACTAGGACTACTGAGGTTACAACGATGAATTTAGCAAACAATGACCACCCATTGCTTTTAAAGGAGCTCACAGCCTAGTAAGATAAACAACTTATAAACCAATCTCTCTGATAGAGGGAAGAGGAAAGTAAGAGCCAACAAAATTCAGAAGATGAAAGTCATGTCCAATGAAACCAGGAAAATGTTCATGGAAGAGTGATAATTGACTGGGCCTTCAGTGTAGATAGAATTTGGAACTGCACAAATGAAGAACATTCAGGATGTTGTGAGGCAGTGGGAGATATAGTGTTAGAGCTTGGTAAGAGTATAGTCTTCAAATTGGGTTTTCAGGGGGATACTAAAAAGAAAGAGGAAGGTTAAATTGAAAGAATCTTGGACAC
>NW_005357691.1:1833691-1842931 GCF_000412655.1 Myotis brandtii | reverse complement strand
ATTCCATATATGATCTTATTTTGGGGGAAAGAAAACATTCCATTGATAAGAAGAAAAATTTAAGACAATTGGATCAGAACACAGATAGATTGTCAAGGAAAAGTCAAAGATAGACTGGGGTCTAAGCAAGAAAGACCTTAAATGTAAGCCTAGGGAAGTTGCCTGGATACCTATCTTCTGAGTTCTGCTATGTACTAGGCACTGTCTTGGTATTAGGGCCAAGAACCAAACACAGAATTCATATTCTAGTAGGAAGAGGTGGAAATAACTGAAGAGATGACATATCAAGTGGTGTTGATGCATAATATACAAAAAAAAAACAAACAGAAGGAAAAGAGAATGGTGGGTGTACTATCCTATATAATAAAAGCCTAGGTGGCATCACGTGCAATGTCATCACAAGATGGCCACCCTCATGTTGTCACAAGATGGCAGGCACAAGATGGCCAGCAGGGCAGGGCAATTGTGGATGATCAGGCCAGCAGGGAAGGACAGTTGGGGGCAAACAGGACAGCAGGGGAGGACAGCTGGGGGCGACCAAGCCTGCGGGGGAGGGCAGTTGGGGGAGAACAGACGTGCAGGGGAGGGAAGTTGGGGGCGACCAAGCCTGCAGGGGAGGGCAGTCAGGGGCGACCAGGCTGGCAGGGGAGAGCAGTTGAGGGTGACCAGGCCTGCAGGGGAGGCCAATGGGGCTACAAGGCCTGTGGGGGAGAGCAGTTGGGGGCAATCAGGCCATTAGGGGAGGGCAGTTGGGGGCAATTGGGCCTACAGTGGAGCAGTTAGGTGTTAATCAGGCCAGCAGCAGAATGGTTAGGGGCGATCAGGCTGGCAGGCAGAAGCGATTAGGGGCAATCAGGCAGTTAGGCAGGCGAGCGGTTAGGAGCCAGCAGTCCCAGATTGTCTGACTGCCGGTTTAGGCCCTATCCCTGTGGGCTCAGCAGTCGGACATCCCCTGAGGGGTCCCAGATTGGAGAGAGTACAGGCAGGGATGAGAGACACCTTCCCCATGCACAGATTTTGTGCACCAGGCCTCTAGTTTTAGATATATTGGTCAGGGAAGAACTCTCTGAAGCAGGAACATTTGAGTAAAGAAATACCTAAATTGAGGGAGACTCAAGATGGCAGCCAGCAGGACAGCAATGAGAGAGAGAGTGTGAGTGAGTGAGTGAGCAAAAGATGAGTGTGTGGACATGTGGTGTGTGTGTGTGTGAGAGAGAGAGACAGAGACAGAGACAGAGAGATTTAGATCCTGCAGGACTTTCAGGGGCTGGATGACTAGGTTCACTTAGATGGGGAGCCCCTGCTACCACTGCAAGCAATCCCAGTAGTTGGCTCTGGCACAGAAACCACACCATCTTGACAGGGAGAGCTGGTGTGACTATGAGCCTAGCCTCACCACCATACAGACTGCCCTCAGACACCACCTGGAATCCTACAGCCACTTCAGCCAAAGACCTGCCATTGCAGCTGCAGATCTGTGGACACCAGGACTCCAGCCTCCCCAGCCACAGGCTCCTGTGAGTTCCAGAGCATGCTTCCCTCTCCCACTGGACCACCACTTTGGCACTGAGGCGTTGCTTCCTGGTGCCTGGGCTCTCCTGTGACTCAAGGCATGCAACATTCCTGCCAAGCCCTCTGCTTCAGCCACAGGTCCCACACAACTTGGAGCCTGGACCTTTCAGTGATAGAAAAAATGGGGAGACAAAGAAACAACCTACAAAGGAAAGAAAAGGCAGAATTGCCAGGAAAAATACTAAATGAAATAGAGACATGCAATATGTCAGAAAAAGAATTCAGAGTAATGGTCATAGAATTCATAAACCAAATGGATGAGAAAATCAACAACTTATATAAAAATCGAGAAGAAATCAAGAATGGTATAGCTACATTAAAAAACACAATGGAAAGTTTCAACAGTAGACTAGAAGAAACAAAAGACCAAATTAGTGAATTAGAAGATAGGGCAGAGAAAGATTCCCAATCTGAATAGCAATTGGAGAAAAAAATTAGAAAGCAGGAGGAGAGCCTAAGGGAGCTTTGGGAGAATATGAAACAAAGGAACATACACATAATAGGGGTTCCAGAAGCACAACAAGAAGAGCAAGATTTAGAAAACCTATTTGAAGAAATGATGACAGAAATCTTCCCTGATTTGGGGAAGAAAAAAGTCACAAAATCAAGGCATCCCAAACAACATGAACCCAAAAAGACCCACACCAAGACACATTGTAATTACAATGGCAAATGTTAACAACAAAAAGCAAATCTTAAAGGCTGCAAGAGAGAGACAGAGAGTTTCCTACAAAAGATCTCCCATTATATTATCAACTGATTTCTCAACAGAAACACATCAGGCCAGAAGGGACTGGATTGAAGTATACAAAGTGATGCAAAGCAAGGGACTGAATCCAAGAACACTCTATCCAGCAAGGCTATCACACAAAATTGAAGGGGAAATCAGGAGCTTCCCAGAAAAAAAAAAAAACAAAGAAAAAACAACAACAACTAAGAGAGTTTATCACTACCAAGCCAGCAATGCAAGAAATGCTAAAGGAACTGTTATAAAAAGAAGAAATAGAAAGGGAAGAAGGAACACAAGCATAAAGAGTAAAAATGGCTGCAAATAAGTACCTATCAATAATAACCTTAAAAGTAATGTTCTAATCAAAAGACATAGAGTGGCTGAATGGTTAAGAAAATATGACCCATAAATATGCTGTCTACAAGAGACCCACCTAAGAACAAGGAACTCACACAGACTGAAATTCAAGGGATGAAAAAATATTTTTTCAGGCAAATGGAAATGAAAAAAAAAGTTGGGGTAGCAATACTTATATCGGACAAAATAGACCTCAAAGTGAAGGCCATAACAAGAGATAAGGAAGGCCACTTCATAATACTAAAGGCATTGATACAACAAGAGGATATAACTGTGGTAAACATATATGCACCCAATGCAGGAGCACCCAAATACATAAAAAACCTTCTGGAGGATATCAAGGGAGAGATTGACAGCAATACAATCATAGTAGGAAACTTTAATACCCCATTGACATCACTGGATAAATCCTCAAGACAAGAAATCAGCAAAGAAATCGCAATCCTAAATGACTCACTAGATCAGATGGACTTCAATGACATCTTCAGAACATTTCACCACAAAGCCAAGGAATATACATTCTTCTCAAGTGTACATGGAACATTTTCAAAGATAGACCACATATTAGGACACAGGCAAAGTCTCTTCAAATTCAAGAAGATTTAAATCATATCAAGCATCTTCTCAGATCACAATGGCATAATATTAGAAATCAACTACAATAAAAACAATCAATAAATTCAAACACTTGGAGGCTGAATAGCATGCTATTAAACAATGATTGGGTTACCAAAGAGATCAAAGAAGAAATTAAGAACATCCTGGATGACAATGAAAACACAGCAATCCAAAATCTATGGGAACAGGCCATATTAATCAGACAAGAAGAAGAAATAAAAGGCATCCAAATTGGAAAAGAAGAAGAACTCTCATTATTTGCAGATGACATGATTTTGTACCTAGAAAACCCCAAAGACTCCATAAAAAAACTACTAGATTAAATAAATGAATTCGGCAATATAGCAGGATACAAAATTAAGATACCTTGGGGTAAACTTAACTAAGGAGGTAAAAGACCCATATTCGGAAAACTACCTGACATTGAAAAAAGAGATAGAAGAAGACATAAACAAAAATCAATAAAATATATTTTTAAAAAAAAAAAAAAGAAAAAACTTTGTAATAAAGTATCTGACTCTAAAACTTAAAGAATTAGAAATAGAGCAGCAATAAAAGCCCAGATTGAGCAGAATGAAGGAAATAATAAAGAGCAGAGTGGACATAAATGACATAGAGATAAACAAAACAAAACAAACAAAAAAAACACAAAACAAAAAACAACAATATAAAAGATCAATGAAACTAAGAGCTGGTTCTTTGAAAGGATAAACAAGATTGATAAACCTCTAGCCAGGCTCACCAAGAAGCAAATAGAGAGGATCCAAATCATCAAAATGAGAAATGAAAGAGGAGCAATAACAACAAACCCTACAGATATACAAGGATTGTAAAAAAAATACTATGAGCAACTCTATTCCAACAAACTGATCAACCTAGAAGAAATGGACATATTCCTAGAAAAATACAACCTTCCAAAACTCAATCAGGAATATTCTAAAAATCTCAATAGGCTGATAACTATGTAGGAAATTGAAGCAGTAATAAAAAAAAAACTTCCAGCAAACAAAAGCCATGGACCAGAAAGCTTTACAGGGGAGTTTTACCAAACATTCAAAGAAGAAATAAAACCTATACTCCTCAGACTATTCCAAAAAACTCAAGAGGAAGGAATATCCCAAATTCTTTCTATGAAGCCTGCATTACCCTAATCCAAAAACTAGATAAAAACACTACAAAGAAAGAATTACAGGCCAATATCTCTGATGAGCATAGATGCTAAAATCCTCAACAAAATTCTAGCAAGTTGGATCCAGCATTACATTAGAAATATCATACACCATGACCAAATAAGATTTATTCTGGGGATGCAAGGCTAGTACAATACCCACAAATCAATAAAGTGATACATCACATAAAGAATTGAGAGATAAAAATAACATAATCATATCAATTGATGCAGAAAAAGCGAAGCAGTAATAAAAAAAAAACTTCCAGCAAACAAAAGCCATGGACCAGAAAGCTTTACAGGGGAGTTTTACCAAACATTCAAAGAAGAAATAAAACCTATACTCCTCAGACTATTCCAAAAAACTCAAGAGGAAGGAATATCCCAAATTCTTTCTATGAAGCCTGCATTACCCTAATCCAAAAACTAGATAAAAACACTACAAAGAAAGAATTACAGGCCAATATCTCTGATGAGCATAGATGCTAAAATCCTCAACAAAATTCTAGCAAGTTGGATCCAGCATTACATTAGAAATATCATACACCATGACCAAATAAGATTTATTCTGGGGATGCAAGGCTAGTACAATACCCACAAATCAATAAAGTGATACATCACATAAAGAATTGAGAGATAAAAATAACATAATCATATCAATTGATGCAGAAAAAGCATGTGACAAAAGTCAATACCCTTTCTTGATAAAAACTCTCAGCAAGGTGGGAATAGAAGGATCATACCTCAACATAATAAAAGCCATATATGACACACCTACAACCAACATCATACTCAATGGGCAAAAACTAAACTCATTTCCCATAAGAACAGGAACAAGACAGAGATGCCCACTTTCAACACTCCTGTTTGACATAGTACTGGAAATGGTAGCCATATTAATCAGACAAGAAGAAGAAATAAAAGGCATCCAAATTGGAAAAGAAGAAGAACTCTCATTATTTGCAGATGACATGATTTTGTACCTAGAAAACCCCAAAGACTCCATAAAAAAACTACTAGATTAAATAAATGAATTCGGCAATATAGCAACCCTTTCTTGATAAAAACTCTCAGCAAGGTGGGAATAGAAGGATCATACCTCAACATAATAAAAGCCATATATGACACACCTACAACCAACATCATACTCAATGGGCAAAAACTAAACTCATTTCCCATAAGAACAGGAACAAGACAGAGATGCCCACTTTCAACACTCCTGTTTGACATAGTACTGGAAATGGTAGCCATATTAATCAGACAAGAAGAAGAAATAAAAGGCATCCAAATTGGAAAAGAAGAAGAACTCTCATTATTTGCAGATGACATGATTTTGTACCTAGAAAACCCCAAAGACTCCATAAAAAAACTACTAGATTAAATAAATGAATTCGGCAATATAGCAGGATACAAAATTAAGATACCTTGGGGTAAACTTAACTAAGGAGGTAAAAGACCCATATTCGGAAAACTACCTGACATTGAAAAAAGAGATAGAAGAAGACATAAACAAATGGAAGAATATACCATGTTCATGGATTGGTAGAATCAACATTATTAAAATGTTCATACTACACAAAGTAATCTATAGATTTAATGTGATCCCTATTAAAATATCAATGGCATATTTCAATAGAATAGCTATCATCAACAAATGACAAGTGCTGGCGAGGATGTGAAGAAAAAGGAACCCTTGTGCACTGCTAGAACAAACTCTCCAAAAATACATATGGAATAAAAAAAGACCCCAAATAACCACAGCAATCTTGAGAAATACAAAGTTGGAGGAATCATAATACCAGATATTGAGCTATATTTCAAAGCCACAGTTTTCAAAGCTGCCTGTAGTTGCACAAGAACAGACACAAAGACCAATGGAATAGAACAGAGAACCCAGAAATCAACCCAAGCCATTATGCTCAATTAATATTTGACAAAGGACTACAACCAACATCATACTCAATGGGCAAAAACTAAACTCATTTCCCATAAGAACAGGAACAAGACAGAGATGCCCACTTTCAACACTCCTGTTTGACATAGTACTGGAAATGGTAGCCATATTAATCAGACAAGAAGAAGAAATAAAAGGCATCCAAATTGGAAAAGAAGAAGAACTCTCATTATTTGCAGATGACATGATTTTGTACCTAGAAAACCCCAAAGACTCCATAAAAAAACTACTAGATTAAATAAATGAATTCGGCAATATAGCAGGATACAAAATTAAGATACCTTGGGGTAAACTTAACTAAGGAGGTAAAAGACCCATATTCGGAAAACTACCTGACATTGAAAAAAGAGATAGAAGAAGACATAAACAAATGGAAGAATATACCATGTTCATGGATTGGTAGAATCAACATTATTAAAATGTTCATACTACACAAAGTAATCTATAGATTTAATGTGATCCCTATTAAAATATCAATGGCATATTTCAATAGAATAGCTATCATCAACAAATGACAAGTGCTGGCGAGGATGTGAAGAAAAAGGAACCCTTGTGCACTGCTAGAACAAACTCTCCAAAAATACATATGGAATAAAAAAAGACCCCAAATAACCACAGCAATCTTGAGAAATACAAAGTTGGAGGAATCATAATACCAGATATTGAGCTATATTTCAAAGCCACAGTTTTCAAAGCTGCCTGTAGTTGCACAAGAACAGACACAAAGACCAATGGAATAGAACAGAGAACCCAGAAATCAACCCAAGCCATTATGCTCAATTAATATTTGACAAAGGAGGCAAGAGCATACAATGGAGTCCAGACAGTCTCTTTAATAAATGGTGCTGAGAAAATTGGACAGATACTGCAAAAAATTGAAACTAGACCAACAACTTACACCATACACAAAAATAAACTCAAAATGGATAAAAGACTTAAATGTAAGATGGGAAACCATAAAAATCTTAGAAGACTCCATAGGCAGCACAATATCACACATATGTCGTAGCAATATCTTTAACAATACAGCTCCTAGGACAATGGAAACTAAGGAGAAAATAAGCAAATGGGACTACATCAAAACAAAAAGCTTCTGCACAGCAAAAGAAACCATCAACAAAAAAACAAGAAGTCCCACTGCATGGGAGAACATATTTGCCAATGTTATCACTGATACGGGACTAATCTCCAAAATTCGTAGGGAACTCATACATCTTAACAAAAAGAAGATAATCCAATCAAAAAATGGGCAAAGGACTTAAATAGACACTTTTTGAAAGTGGACATACAGAAGGCCAGGAGACATGAAAGCATGCTCAAAGTCACTAATCATCTGAGAGATGCAAATCAAAACGACAATGAGGTACCATCTCACAACTGTCAGAATAGGTATCAACAAATCAACAACAAGCGCTGATAAGGATGTGGAGAAAAATGAACCCTCGTGCACTGCTGGTGGGAATGCAGACTGGTACAACCACCTTGGAAAACAGTATGGAATTTCCTCAAAAAATTAAAAATGGAACTCACATTTGACCCACGTCTAGGAATATATCCGAAGGAATCAGAAACACCAATCAGAATGGATATATGCACCTCTATGTTCATAATAGCACTATTTACAATAGCTAAGATTTGGAAACAGCCTAAGTGCTCATCAGCAGATGAGTGGATTAAAAAACAGTGGTGCAGCTACACAATGGAATACTATGCTGCTGTAAAAAAGAAAGAACTCTTACCATTTGCAACAGCATGGATGGATATGGAGAGCATTATGCTAAGCGAAATAAGCCAGTTGGAGAAACATAAATATCACATGATCTCACTCATTTGTAGAATCTAATGAACCCAATAAACTGATGAACAAAAATAGATACAGAGACAAAAAAGCATCAAACAGATAGTCAAACTTCTGAAGGAAGGCAGGAGGGGGGGGTAAGAGATCAACCAAAGGACTTGTAAGCATGCATATAAGCATAACCAATGGACACAGACACTAGAGGGTTGAGGGAATGTGCTGTAGGGTGGGGTTGGCTGGTGGCTAGTCAATGGGGTAAAAGGAGACATATGTAATTCTATATGTAATACTTTAAACAATAAAGAAGTAAAAAAAAAAAGGCCTGAATTGAGCTATGGAGTTATAAGGGGGCATTATAATTTAGGCCTAGGAAGCAGCAAATTTCCTGAGGTATGTATGTTAAAAGATTGGCAAAAAGTGTCTGGAGCTAATTGAGCAAAAGATAAAGTGTTCAAAGATAAGGTTGGAGAGGTAACAATTACCAGAACCTGGAGGACCTTAAAGGTATGCCAGGGATTTTTTATTTTCTTTTGAGTGTGTTGAGAAGCCATGGAGGATTTTGATCACATGGTATAATGTGACTTACAGTTCAAAAATAATCACTTTGTCTGCTCTGTGAAAACAAAGGTAGTTTAAGTGGCAATACATACCTGAAACAGTGTGTGTGTGTGTGTGTGTGTGTGTGTGTGTGTGTGTGTGTGTGGGGAGAGAGAGAGAGAGAGAGAGAGAGAGAGAGAAACTTTCTGAGTGCTTAATTCTAATTCACTGGACTATTTGTCTGTTTAGGTGATTAGTAACACATTGTTCTTATCACTCTTTGCAGTACGCTATAATAACTGGCAAGGTGACACAGATGTTTCCAGATTTTATATACAACATTAACATAGCCTAGTCACAGTATTATATCAAATCTGGGTAGGTGATATTTTAATGGAGGTAAAGATATTTGTGTGGATATAATTTAGGAATCATATAAACCATCACATTGCTCTTTATTTTTTATTTTTATTTTTAAATATATTTTATTGATTTTAGAGAGGAAG
>NW_005357691.1:1832924-1833491 GCF_000412655.1 Myotis brandtii | reverse complement strand
TGAAAGCATGCTCAAAGTCACTAATCATCTGAGAGATGCAAATCAAAACGACAATGAGGTACCATCTCACAACTGTCAGAATAGGTATCAACAAATCAACAACAAGCGCTGATAAACGACAATGAGGTACCATCTCACAACTGTCAGAATAGGTATCAACAAATCAACAACAAGCGCTGATAAGGATGTGGAGAAAAATGAACCCTCGTGCACTGCTGGTGGGAATGTAGACTGGTACAACCACCTTGGAAAACAGTATGGAATTTCCTCAAAAAATTAAAAATGGAACTCACATTTGACCCACGTCTAGGAATATATCCGAAGGAATCAGAAACACCAATCAGAATGGATATATGCACCTCTATGTTCATAATAGCACTATTTACAATAGCTAAGATTTGGAAACAGCCTAAGTGCTCATCAGCAGATGAGTGGATTAAAAAACAGTGGTGCAGCTACACAATGGAATACTATGCTGCTGTAAAAAAGAAAGAACTCTTACCATTTGCAACAGCATGGATGGATATGGAGAGCATTATGCTAAGCGAAATAAGCCAGTTGGAGAAA
>NW_005357691.1:1819421-1831913 GCF_000412655.1 Myotis brandtii | reverse complement strand
ACATCAATGATAAGAGAGAATCATTGATCGGCTGCCTCCTGCATGCCCCACACTGAGGATTGAGCCCGCAACCTGGGCATGTGCCCTGATCGGGAATCAAACCGTGACCTCCTGGTTCATAGATTGATGCTTAACCACTGAGCCATGCTGGCTGGGCCACATTGCTCTTTCATAATAAGAGCCTCGCTAGTTAAATCAAATGGGGTTTTTAGGGTCTTCTATAATTTGGTTTCTAACTACTTCCCTGATGTTATCCCCTCCTTTTATCTCTTTTCTCAATAAGCTTGTCCTACATTCTAGCCAAACCAGAGTCCCATGAATACATTTTGCACTTTTGTGACTTCTTGCCTTTCTTTGCTTCTCCTGGATGTTCCCTTCCTTGTCAAGGCTTCATATAGAAATTCTACCCATCCTATGAGGCTCACCACAAATATCAATTTCTCCATGAGACTTTCCTGATGCCATTGACAGTGTATGATCTCTCCCTCCCTTGAGACTTGATGTATTTTTCTTGGCATTTTCTTTCTGTCCCTTGCCTTATTGGACCTTGTGTGAGTCATTTGTGTATTTGCCCATGAAGTCTTGAGAGTAGAATTTGGCCCTTACTCTTTTCAGTCTCCCTATCACCCAAAATAGTGCTATGTAGCTGATGTTTGGTAATTGGTGAGCTGAATTTTGTGGAATAACTTGGTTCCGTTTATCCCTGATCAGGCCTTTTTATTCCCAAGCTGAATTTGATCTGTTTTTAGGATCCAGGAGAAACCAAGTTGCTTCAAAATGTTGGGTATAGATTCTGCCTGCTCCTTTTTTCTTTTTAAAAGGAACTTCTTTATTAATAGAACTTGGGTCACATTAGATCTATGACCAATTAAAAAGTGTTTTCTTTGAATGTTTGAAGTGTTCATGCACAGCAATTCTATGCCCTCTTGACTTATCTTTAGTGGCATGACATTCCAATGATGGATGTAAACTGATGTCTTGACTTCATTTTGATCAAGCAGCTGATGGATTGGCTTTGTTTTGGCATTCAGGAGGTCTGGTCAGAGGTAAGTGACTAAAGACAGACACGTGGGTTCAGAGGACAAGAGTAACCCTTGCTTTCCTGCTTAAGTGAGATTGATACTAGGCTGTTACTGAGTATAACTGCCATATTTTCAGGGGCACAAAGTGACTGCAGTATTTTCAGTTATGAAATAGTAAGTTATTCTGTCATGGGGCTCTATTACATTTCATGAAATGAGGTAAAATATTTCAGCTTGAATTATGTTCAAAAATATGTACACAAAGATGAACACTCCACATAAATATTTATACAGAGGGACAAACACATCTATTTATTAAGTGAATCTTGAATTCTATAAAGGAAGACAGCATGTATTTCTGAATGCATAAATATAGACTATACTCTAAGTTCCTTGCTACTCAAAGTGTGGGCTGTGGACCAGCAGCATTAGCATCACCTGGGAGCTTGTAAGAAATTTCAATCTCAGACCCCATCCCAGACCCACAGTATAAAAATGTGCATTTTAATAAGATCCCCAGGTGAGTCATATGCATATTTTTAAAAAATTATTTTTCAATTACAGTTGACATACAATATTATATTAGCTTCAGGTGTATAATATAGTGATTAAATATTTATATACCTTACAAACTGATTACCCTGATAAGTCCAGTACCCATCTGAGAGAAGCACAGCTCTAGGTATTGCCTTTCAGAAAAAAAAAGCAGGAAACCATCCTTAGGCTGTGACCTGGCTTGTCTCCATGTACATCTTAACTATTGAACCTCAACATCACAACCTGTCATTATAACAGCATCAATGATGACTACATTGTTTTGTTTGCAATATTTAGTGAGTTTCACACCAAAAAATGGAAAATTAAATCCAACTTTTGGAATTTATTATTAGGACATAAATACATTTTTAAAATATCATTTGATTTTTGACCTGGATGTTGGCATGAGGGAGGGGAGAATTCCATGTATGTATGGGGAAGAGTTCTTGTTTAAAATAAAAATATTCATTCTCATTTGTTTCTTTCAAGAGCAGAGTTTAAATTATGTATGAAATGCATTCATATGGTTTGTAAAGTTCACAGATACATTATTTTTCATAAAGTCCAAGATTGTGAAGTTGGTCACTCCCAGCACATATTAGAAAACCCTTTCCAGCCTAAGGAAGGATGTAATAATTCATTTGTGGGACTAATTTCCAAAGAGGTGGAAGTTCCTGGCACCCATGTCTTTTAATCAAGCAAATTGGACAGCTTCTGTTTTTAAAAGGGAATTTTTACAGATTAATACTTTTTCTTTGCCTCTCAACATATTAGGCTACTTTCAGTCACAACCAGGACATAAAATACATATTCAAACATTAGGAGTCATTATGGAAAAGCTGTTCTTCATGGTTGCCTTTCCAGGCTTACAACGTAGCTTTCATTTACTCTTTTATTTTAATTAACTTTAACCCTCTGTTCAATCGTGAGTGGTATAAAATGAAAAATAATATATATTTTTAAAGGTGTAATTTTTAAAAATGCAACTGTTTCCAGTGATGATGTTTAGCAATGAATTATGTTTATACTAAAGGCCTGGTGTGCACAAATTCATGGACAGGTGGGGTCCCTCGGCCTGGCTGGTGATTGGCGCCGATGGTGGGGGGCATCTTGCCCAGTTCTGATCAGGCCAATAGGAGCCAGCTGGCCAAGGGGAGGGACTGCAGGAGGTTGGCTGTGGGAGCACACTGACCATCAGGAGGCAGCTCTTTCATTGAGCATCTGACCCCTGGTGGTCAGTGAGCATCATAGTGACCGGTTGACTGGTCGTTTGGTCTTTCGGTCACTTAGGCTTTTATATGTATAGATATTTTTATCAACCAAGGAACTTGGCTAAATAAGGTATTGAAAAAAACACCAACCAAATAGTGAGACATTAAGAATATATCTACAGCTAGTTCATGGTTTAATTATCATCTTAAAACTGATGGCTTCAAACATTATGCAGGTAGCTTCCTGCCTTCTATAGAAAGCAACTCTGAAAAAATATATAAAAATCCGATATATGAGTCAAACAGTAGACTCACATGTTATTTGGGGGCATGGGAGTGAGCTAAAAAGTAATATAGTAATCTCCAATTATACCTTACTTTCTAGATGGCATGATTTTAAAAAACTAAGTTTTCTAAACTTATGCTCTAAAATTGTTCACAATTTAAGACATAAATGCCTTAAGCCCAATGAGAATCTAAATGAAGCTAAATATTTGCCATGTTACAGCATATTCAATGAGTTCCATGTTTGTCTCAATTAAATTCAAGATGATGTTTTTTGTCATTAGTATTAATTCTTTTGTTTTTATAAATTCCCATTTATTTTTCTAAGGAAAAATGTAATACAATGTTCTGCAATGCCCCAAATAGACACTGTTGAACATATAGGCCAGGCTCTTCAAGACCATTGTCCAGGCTTAGCACAGTAGGCATTCGACAAAAATGCCTGATGAATTGAAAAGAGACTGAAACATTGTAGAGAATGCCAAAACCCCCAGCTTTTTCAATCAGCTCAGTGGAAAAAATCAGCGAACAATTCTTAATTCCAAGTAAAGAAATCAACTAGGTGACTGAGTTTTTCACCTGCTCATATTTGTGCTAGAGTATAGATACTCATCATCAGTTGCTTTAATCACAACATATCCAATATCTAAATGAAGACATTCAAGGAAGGGGAGTAAAAAATAATAGGAATTTGCCAATATCTCAGAAGAATAACTATGGCTTTTTCAGAGGTAGATTTTAGGCAACTTGGAATCAAGTCAAGTGGGTAATCATTAATGGCATCAAATCCTCACCACTTGTACTAGGCTTGGGTGAGGAGGGTAAAGAAACATAGTAGAATGTAAATTATTTTGTCTTCCAGTAATTAAGCTATGTAATGAAAGAGACAAATCTTGTAATATGAAACAATTAGAGACTGATAGAATTAGGTTGCAGTACCAGAGAAGAAAGAAATCAGTGAAGATGTGGAGAAAAATGAACCTTCTTGCACTGCTGGTGGGAATGCAGACTGGTGCAGCCACTGTGGAAATCAGTATGGCATTTTCTCAAAAAATTAAAAATGGAACTTCCATTTGACCCAGTAATCCCACTTCTAGGAATATATCTCAAGAAAACAGAAACACCAATCAGAAAGGATATATGCACCTCTATGTTCATAGCAGCACAATTTACAATAGCTAAGGTTTGGAAACAGCCTAAGTGCCCATAAGCAGATGACTGGATTAGAAAACTGTGGTACATCTATACAATGGAATACTATGCTGCTGTAAAAAAGAAGGAATTCTTACCATTTGCAACAGCATGGAAGGAACTGGAGAGCATTACACTAATCGAAATAAGCCAGTCAGAGAAAGATAAATATCACATGATCTCACTCATTTGTGGAATATAATGAACAACATAAACTGATGAACAAAAATAGAATCAGAGTTATAGAAGCATTGAATAGACTGTCCAACCTATGAGGGAAGGTTGGGGGTAAAAGATCAACAAAAGGACTTGTATGCATGCATATGAGCATAACCAATGGACACAGACGGGGGCGGTGAGGGCATGTGCTGGGGGTTGGCGGAGCATGGGGAGAGGTCAATGGGGGAAAAAGGAGATTTATGTAATACATTAAACAATAAAGAATTCAAATTTTAAAAAAATCAGTTTAAAAAATACAGCAAAATTAGCTTTGTAGCTCTCCAAAGCATGGTAGCCCATACTGTGGTCATAAATGTCCATGTAATTATATTCCTTTAGTATGCCTAGGATATGAAGCTATGGATCCAAACCAATCACAACAAAGAAAATTAAAATGGCATACTACACTGCGGTAAAAAAGAAGGAATTCTTTTTTTTTATTTATTTTTTATTGCTTAAAGTATTACAAAGAGTATTACATATGTCTCCTTTTTTTCCCCCCCGCCCTTGACAATCCCCCGGCCTCCCCTACCCCCCAGTGTCTTATGTCCATTGGTTATGCTTATATGCTTATATGAGCAAGTCCTTTGGTTGATCTCTTATCCCAGCACCCCAGCTATCCTCTGAAGTTTGATGGTTGATTCCATGCTTCACTCTCTGTCTCTGGATCAATTTTTGTTCATCAGTTTATATTGTTCATTATATTCCACAAATGAGTGAGATCATGTGATATTTATCTTTCTCCGACTGGCTTATTTCACTTAGCATAATGATCTCCATGTTGTTGCAAATGGTAAGAATTCATTTTTTTACAGCAGAATAGTATTCCATTGTGTAGATGTACCATAGTTTTCTAATCCACTCATCTGCTGATGGGCATTTAGGTTGTTTCCAAATCTTATCTATTGTAAATTGTGCTACTATGAACATAGGGGTGGATATGTCCTTTCTGATTGGTGTTTCTGATTTTTTGGGATATACTAGTATTACTAGAACTAGGATTATACGGTCATATGGGAGTTTCATTTTTAGTTTCGGGGAGGGGGGGGGGGGGGGGGGGAGCAAGGAGGAGGTAAGAACAATATGTAATACCTTAATCAGTAAAGAAAAAAATAAAAAATAAATAAATAAAATGACACCCCCCCCCAATATGGCATTATAATTCTACAACTAAAAAGAGGAATAAATCTGGCCTGCCAATTTTCAACAATATTCATTTCAGAATTTTATTATGGCAGTATAAAACCAATCCAATGAAGCATCTTTGTTTTGGTTCTACTGGGATTTAGTTCCAAAATCACTATTGGAAAGCCCGGCCTACCCAAAGGTCAAGTGTCACCCCCCCCCAATATGGCATTATAATTCTACAACTAAAAAGAGGAATAAATCTGGCCTGCCAATTTTCAACAATATTCATTTCAGAATTTTATTATGGCAGTATAAAACCAATCCAATGAAGCATCTTTGTTTTGGTTCTACTGGGATTTAGTTCCAAAATCACTATTGGAAAGCCCGGCCTACCCAAAGGTCAAGTGTCTAATGCAGAGCAGTAATCGGAGTTTAGATGTTTTGTTGGATTTTAGTGCACTTGGATGGCCTTGAAACTAAGTCTCTATCCGCTTTTCCTTCTGAAATTAACGTGCCTTTCTTTGCCTAAATCATTATTGTGCAATGCTACTTGCCCTGACTGTCAGCAGATGATTTTGATTTTTGGATTTGACAACCTTGGAAGGGTCTGCATAGGACTACAGAATTGAATGGAGACAGGGCTATATATAAAAAATGATAGCAAGGGAGAGAGAGAGAGAGGAGAGAGAGAGAGAGAGAGAGAGAGAGAGAGAGAGAGAACAATCTGAACTTTTCCCTGGCCTAGAGGCAGATCAAACTACAGGGACCAGTTCGAATCAGGGACTAATTGGAAGCTGCAATATGTAGCTCAAGCTAAACTTGCTCTAACACAGTAGCCACTAACTAGCCACATGTGGTTATCCAGCACTTGAAATGTGGCCAGTTTGAATTGAGATGTGCTGTAAGAGTAAATAAAATATATATTCGATTTCATAGAGTTAGTATGAAAAAAATATGTAAATTATCTCATTAATGATTTTATGCTGATTTTATTTTTAAATGATAGTATTTTGTATGTATTTGGTAAAATAAAATATATTATTAAAATTAGTTTCAGCTGTTTCTTTTGACTTTTTTAAATGGGACTACTGGAAAAATTAAAATTGCTTATGTGGCTTGCATTATATTTCTATTAGCAGTGGCTGATCTAGAATCTTGAAATGCAGAGGCATATGAAGTGAATCTTAGGACTCAAGTTTCCTCTCCATAGCCAAATATCTCAGCCTTCATTTCCTTTTTCATTTATTTCTGGTAACAGGGACCTACATGATTGGCTGTTGTCATTGGATTTGCTGTTCACAAGGAACCTCAGGGTCTGCTCTTGTTCCAGAGCACCGAGGCATGGGAAACAGGGAGAGATATTATTCATTTGCTGTTGCTAGTGGAAAACTCTGTGTTGCCAAATGCTGCTCTCAGGAGGTGAAAAAACACACAACACCTTTCAATTCAGATGTCCCAATAAATCTTGTTCCACCCACCCTGCACTGCAACAAAAATATTACAATAATAAAGCATTTGTGTCAACCAAAAAGTATCCCAAAGACTTTTGTGCCTGTAGGGAGACCTGCTGCCAATAAGGCACTAAATCTGAGAGAAACATTTCTGCAATTACTGATCAAGTACAATACAGCTAAATTTCACCTCCAGCATATCATTTTGATAATGGGTATGGAAATTATCCATTCAATAGCTATTCAAAAATAACTCAGGAAGATTGGTTACTAGATACTTCACAGACCTCTAGCATAATCCTTTCTAATCAGGCTGGTGAGAATTTAATAAGCAACATTTGCCTTGGACAAAATAACCTTTTGGGGGGTTGCAGGGCTGTGCACTGGCTCCTTCTATCGCCTTCCAGGAAGTGAAATTGTCAACAGGCAAAAACGCAGGGACTGTCTCTGTGGGCTGAGCTGCTGCCCAGTACCCACCAATGCTCAGTGCAGACAGCTGTGTCTGCAAGTTAAGTGAGGCGCCTTAGTACTTATCAATCAGGAATCAGCAGGGCTTCTAGAGTTGTCCTCATTAAATTTAAAGTATATTCTCTCTCCAGCAGCAAATGTCCCCATTGCCATCCATTTCTGCACAGCCAATTTTAGGCAATCAAAGAGTGTTGGCTTCATCACTGTCTCAAACATATTTCCCGCTTGACACAGCTCTTCCCAGCTTCCCTGATCTTTGACAACCAGTAGTTCTCTCCTCTCCCTCTGGTTGCCACCAACTCTCCCTGCCTCTAACACTTTTCTGATCCTTTTATCTTCTTATTGCCATTCTCAGGTCAGGATGTTTTTGTCCATAAAATATTCCATTCTTACCTATTTCAGCAGAAATGCTCCTTCATTCTTATTAATGCCTGGGTCCTTCATCTCTCAGTTCTAAGCAAATTCTGGATGCTTAATATTTGATGTCCACTTGCTTACTTACTAAGAAGGTCATGTGGTAAGGTTTGACAAGAACACAGTTACTGGGATCACACCTGACTAGCTATGTGGCACCTAGGCAAGTTACTTAACCAATCTATGCCTCAGTTTCCTTAACTATACAGTGGAGATAATTATAACTCCTTCATTATGGGGTTGTAAATTGTGCTGCCATGAACATAGGGGTTCATATAATCTTTCTAATTGGTGTTTCGGGTTTCTTAGGATATATTCCGGGAAGTGGGAGGAAACTCCATACTGTTTTTCATAGTGGCTGCACAAGTCTGCATTCCTACCAGCAGTGTACTAGGGTTCCTTTTTTTTACATATCCTCGCCATCACTTGTCATTTGTTGATTTGTTGATGGTAGCTATTCTGACAGATGTGACATGTCATTTTAATTTGCATCTCTCTGATAATTAGTGACTTTGAACATTTTTTCATATGTCTCTCGGCCATCTGTATGTACACTTTGAAGAAGTGTCTATTTAGGTCCTTTGCCCATTTTTAAAATTGGATTGTTTGTCTTCCCTTTGTTAAGTTGTATGAGTTCCTTATATATTTTAGAAATTAACCACTTATCAAATGTATCATTGATGAATATTTTCTCCCATACAGTGGGCTCCCTTTTCATTTTGTTGATGGTTTGCTTTGCTATGCAGAAGTATTTTTATTTTGATTTGTTTATTTTCTCCTTTGTTTTCCATGCCCTAGGAGATGTATCAGCAAACAAATTGCTATGAGAGATGTCTGAGATTTTGCTGCCTATGGTTTCTTCTAGGATTTATATGGTTTGAGTTTATTCTTGTGCATGGTGTAAGTTGCTGGTCTAGTTACATTTTTTTTTGCATGTATCTGTTCAATTTTCCCAACATCACTTATTGAAGAGACTGTCTTGACTCCATTGTATGTTCTTGCCTCCTTTGCCAAATATTAATTGAGCACAATGGCTTGGGTCAATTTCTGGGTTCTCTGTTCTATTCCATTGGTCTATATACCTTTTTTGTGCCAATATCAGGCTGTTTTGATTACAGTGGCTTTGTAGTATAACTTGATATCTGGTATTGTGATCCCTCCAACTTTATTCTTCTTTCTCAATATTGCTGAGGCTATTCAGGTATTTTTTTGGTTCCATATACATTTTTGGAGTGTTTGATCTTGATCTGTGAAATTTTCCATTGGTATTTTAATAAGGATTACATTGAATCTATAGATTGCTTTGGGTAGTTATGGACATTTTAATGATGTTAATTCTACCAATACATGAACATGGTATATTCTTCTTCTTCTATCTATAATAATAAAAGTGTAATATGCTAATTAGACCAGATGTCCTTCCTTCCAGACAAAGCCACAGCGGGCAGGGGCTGTGGCAGAGGCGGCTGAGGCCCCTGGCCATGGTGGCAGTGGGTGTGGGTTGGGGCCAAGGCCCTTGCACAAATTTTGTCCATCAGGCCTCTAGTACAGTGGTCGGCAAACTGCGGCTCGTGAGCCACATGCGGCTCTTTGGCCCCTTGAGTGTGGCTTTTCCACAAAATACCACGTGCGGGTGCACACATACAGTGCGATTGAAACTTCATGGCCCATGCGCAGAAGTCGGTATTTTGTGGAAGAGCCACACTCAAGGGCCAAAGAGCCGCATGTGGCTCACGAGCCACAGTTTGCTGACCACTGCTCTAGTATTTATATATTTCTCTATCTCATTTTTCAAAGTCCTGTAGTTTTCTGAGTATAGGTCTTTTACCTCCTTGGTTAAGTTTATTCCTAAGTATCTTAATTTTTTTGTTACAATGGTAAATGAGATTTTTTAATCTTAGTTTCTCTTTCTAAGAGTTCATTATTGGTATATAAAATGCTATAAATTTCTGGGTATTAATTTTGCATCCTGCTGTGTTGCCAAATTCATTTATTAAATCTAGCAGTTTTTTGGTGGAGTCTTTAGAGTTTTCTATGTACAACATCATGTCATTTGCAAATACTGACAATTTTAATTTCTGATTTCCAATTTGGATGCCTTTTATGTTTTCTTCTTGTCTGATCACAGTGGGTAGGACTTCCAGTACTATGTTGAATAAGAGTGGTGAAAGCAGACATCCCTGTCTTGTTCCTATTCTTAGGAGGAATGGTTTTAGTTTTTGGCCATTGAGTATGATCTTGGCTGTAGGTTTGTTACATATGGCCTTCATTATATTGAGGTATAATCCTTCTATTCCCATTTTGCTTAGAGTTTATATAAAAATGGGTTTTGTTTAGTGCTTTTTCTGCATCTACTGATATGATCATATAATTTTTGTCTTTCAATTTGTTTATCTGATGTATCACATTTATTGATTTGTAAATATGTACCAGCCTTGCATCCCTGGAACAAATCCCACTTGGTCACGGTGTATGATAGTTTTATATTTCTGGTAATGTTGGATCCAGTTTGCTAGAATTTTGTTGAGGATTTTAGCATCTATGTTCATCAGGGACATTGGCCTGTAATTCTCTTTCTTTGGAGTGTCTTTATCTGGTTTTGGAATTAGGCTAATGGTGGCCTCATAAATAGAGCTTGGAAGTCCAAGTTCTCTTGGACTTTTTGTAATAGCTTGAGTAGTATAGACATTAGTTCATTCAATGTTTGGTAAAACTCCCCTGTGAACCTTCTGGCCCCGAGCTTTTGTTTGCTGTTTTTGTTTGTTTTATTATTGCTTCAATTTCATAACTAGTTTCTGATTCTTCCTGATTGAGTGTTAGAAGATTGTATTTTTCTAGGAATGTGTCCATTTTGTCCAGGTTTTCCAGCCTGTTAAAATATAGTATTTAAAGTATTTCCTTACAATCTTTTGTATTTCTGTGGGGTTAGTTGATACTTCACATCTTTCTATTCTGATTTTGTTTATTTGGATCCTCTCTCTTTGTTTCTTGATGAATCTGGCTAAAAGTTCATCAATCTTGTTCATCTTTTCAAAGAACCAGCTCTTGGTTTCATTGATCTCTTGTAATTTTTTTTGTCTCTATGTCATTTATTTCTTCTCTGATCTTTATTATTTCCTTCCTTCTACTTACTCTGGGCTTTTCTTGTTACTCACTTTATAGTTGTTTAGGTTGTAGTGTTAGACATTTTATTGGAAATTTTTCTTGTTTTTAGATGTAGACCTGCAATGCTATGAACTTCCCTTTCAGGACTGCTTTCACTGTGTCCCATAGATTTTGGGTTGTTGTATATTCATTTTTAATTGTTTACAGAAAGTTTTTTATTTCTTCCTTAATTTCTTTGGTAACCCATTCATTGTCTAATAACATGCTCTTTAGTCTCCACGTGTTTGAATGTCTTTGAGTGTTTTTATTCTAAGTTCATGCCATTGTGATCTGAGAAGATGTTTGATGGTTTTATCTTCTTGAATTTGTAGAGACTTAGCTTGTGTCCTACCATGTGGACTGTCTTTAAAAATGACCTATGTGCACTTGAGAACAATCATATTCTGTGGCTTTGGGGTGAAATGTTCTGTAAATGTCAATTAATTCCATCTGATCTGTGTCATGTGGGATTGCTGTTTCTTTGCTGGTATTTTGTCTAGAAGATCTATACAGTGATATCAGTGGGGATGTTTAAGTTCCCTTCTTTAATTGTATTGCTGTTGTTCTCTCCTGTAAAGTCCTCCAAAAGTTTTTTTTTTAAAAAAATATATTTGGATGTTCCTATAATTGGGCACATATATGCTTACCAGTGTTATATCCTATTGTTGTATCGATCCCTTTAGTATTATGTAGTGACCTTCATTTTCTCTTTGTATAGCCTTCATTTTGAAGTCTATTTAGTGAGATACGAATAATCCATTTTTTTTCATGTCCATTTGCATGGAAAAATTTTTCCCATCCTTCACTTTCATCCAGCAGGACTTTTTTTGTTCTGAGGTAGGTTGCTTGTAGACAGCACATATATGGGTCATTGTAGGGAGGGACTAAAGGATTAAGCCTCGGATTGACCTGTGGCAGGGCCACAAACTAGTCCCAGCCTGGAGGGCAGAGCTCTCCTAGCATAATTAAACCTGACCTTGTAGCCCTCCCTAATTCCTCTTTAAGTAGCTAATGGGCTGTGGGAGGTGCCACAAGAATCCACATAATCTCCTTTGTCTTGGACTTTAGTAAAACTTCCTGGTACTTTGCTGTATAAAATAGATGCACTGTGTCGGCTCTGGGTCACTGTCTCTCCATCAGAGGACAACTGTCCCACCCGGCACCAGCTTTTTCCTTCTATCTCTGTGTCTGTCTCTTTCTTTCATTTTCTCAATCCCCAGCCGCCCCTGCTCAGGAACCGGACTGCTCTCTAGCCACACTGGACATGGAAAAAAGAGAAATATTTATAGGTCAAGTCTTCTTATCCATTCAGCAACCTATGTCTTGGTGGGAGCATTTAAGCCATTTACATTAAAGGTTATTATTTATATGTACTTAATTATTGCCATTTTTTCTTTATGTCTGTGTTCCTCTCTTTCTTTT
>NW_005357691.1:1809522-1818438 GCF_000412655.1 Myotis brandtii | reverse complement strand
ATCTTTGACTTGATTCTTGGGATCCTCTCGTCTGCTGTTGGATCTCTGTATATTATTCTTTATTTCAGTCAGTGTATGTTTAATTTCTGACTGGTCCTTTTCCATTTGTTTGGCATTCTCATTAAGGTCCTTGAAGGTCTCACTAAGTTCCTCGGAGGTCTCACTAAGTTTCTCAGAGGTTCATAGAAGATTCTTGAGTAATCTTATAACTGTGGTTCTGAACTCTATGTCCTCCATTCGTTTGCTTTCCATTTTTTGTGACATGTTTCTTTGTCTTCGAATTTTTGGCTGACTGCGAGGACCCGCTGTGTCTATAAGAAGAACTGCTACAGCGCCAACAGATTGGGAGGGGATATGAATAGAGTGGGGCGGGGTCTCAGGAAGACACCAGGGCAGAGCAAACAATGGTGTCCTCACCTCTCCACGACTCAGACTCCGAGTTTCCACGATTCCCCTAGTGCCGCGCGCCCCCACCGCCACAAAGATCCCTGTGAGCAGCTCTGTGAGAAAGTCACCCTCGCTTTCCGACCCACTGCAGGACAGTCCCGTAGGAGCCTGGGACCCTAGCGTCTCACCGTGAATGAGTTCAGTGCGTTCAAGAGCTTGTATCCCCTTCCCATTGAAAGAAACCGCGCACCCAGGTGCAGCAGCCTCACGCACGCCTCTGTACCACTGTTCTTGGCACCGCTCCCCTCCTACTCGGTCTCAATGTGCTTTTTTCTTTCCTTCTAGTTGTAGAACTTCCACTCTGTCAGCTTTCCCGTGGTTCTGGATGATAGCTGTTTTGTCTTATAGTTGTGGTTTTAATGTTGTTGTGGGGGGCAGGACGTACAGGTTTGTACCTTATGACGCCATCTTGGTTCTCTTTTTTCTGTTCCTCTCTTTCTTGCTATTTTTTCTTCTTACAGCAGCCCCTTTAGCATTTCTTGAAGTGCTGACTTGGTGGTAATAAACTCTTTCAGCTTTTTTCTGTCTGTGAAGCTCTTTATTTCACCTTCAATGTTGAATGATAGCCCTGCTGGATAGAGTAGTCTTGGATTAAGTCCCTTGCTTTTCATTATTTTATATACTTCATGCCACTCCCTCCTGGCCTCAAGTGTTTCTATTGAACAATCAGCTGACAGTCTAATGGTAGCTCCCTTGTAGGTCTCTCTCTCTCTCTCTCTCTCTCTCTCTCTCATTTTTAAGATTCTTTCTTTACCTTTAACTGCTGCCATTTTAATTATGATGTGTCTAGGTGTGGTTCTTTTGGGTTCATCTTAACTGGGACTCTGTGCTTCCTGAACTTGAGAGACTTTTTCCTTCACCAGGTTAGGGAAGTTTTCTGTCATTATTTTTTCAAACACATTCTCTATTCCTTTCTCAGATTCTTCTCCTTCTGAGTACCCTATGATGTGGATATTGTTATGTTTCATGTTGTCCCAAAGCTCCCTTATCCTGCTGCTTTATAATTTTTTTTTCTTAATTGATGCTCTGATAGGGTGTTTTGTTCTAACCTCTCTTCTAATTCGCTGATTTGGTCCTCAGCTTCTTCTAATCTACTGTTGATTCTTTCCAGGGTATTCTTTATTGCTGCAATGTCATTCTTCATTTCTGATTGATTCTTATTCATGGTTTCTACATCTTTTTTCATGCTTATGAAGTTCCTACTTTGTTCCATATAATTCCCATTAAGTTGCTTTAGTTCTCACTAAGTTGTTTGAGCATCCTTATAACAATTACTTTGAACTCTATATCTCATAAATTGCTTGCCTCCATTTCATTTAGCTCTTTTTCTGGTGATTCCTCCTTTGCTTTCATTTGGGGGTTATTTCTTAGTTTCTCCATTTTAACGGGCTGGTAGTCTGGGGGTGCTGGGTCAAGGTTGCAGGGCAGGTACAAGGCAGTGTTGCTGGTCATCTGGGGGTGCCAAGTCAGGCAGCCAGGCCTGTGTGTCTGGGGGCCATTGGGTCATGATGGCAGGGCCTGATTTGCTAAGTCAATGTGGTGGGGCCGGCTGGCAGGCATGCTGGGCACACCAGGTTAAGGCAGCCAGGCAGGCAGCCAGGTGCACCAGGTCAAGGAAGTGGGCCAGGAAGGCAGATCATTGGGTTTACTTGAAAAGTCTAAACTTCTTTTCCAGAGATGATTGCTTAGTTCCTTTTTAATGCAGTCCCAAACTCTTATTAGACTGAAAAAGAAGGGAGATAAATATTCCCACTAGGTTTTGATAATTACAAAAATAGCTAGTATTTAAGTATACATTATGTTCCAGGATAAGGACTTTACCTGCATTTAATTATTTAATTCTTATCATAGCCCTTTAAGATAGGAAGTATGTTCCCTTACATTTTATGGATGAATATATTAATGCTCAGTGAAGTTAAGTGATTTGCCAATGCTCCACAGGTATAGATAGATGGTAGAGGATTTGAACTTATGTGATCCTACTCCAGAGCCTGTGCTATTAACTACTGGACTATACTGCCAAATTTATACTTAAATTAGGATTGTTGGGACCTAGCTATTTAAGGGTCCATAGCTTCAGATGAGAAGGAAAAAAAGTGTAGCCCAAATGTAAGGACCTCATCCTAAGCTCGTTTGGTATAGTCCCCATGTCAGGCTTCTCTGCCCAGCATGTAGTGGCAGGCTGTCTGGGATGGGAATGGCACACTCATTTATAGGTATTAGGGAATGGTCTAGCTGTCCTCTAACCTAGAGCAGCCAGTGGCTGGAACTCCTGGACAATGGTGCTCCTTCCCTCCCCAGTACTGAGTAGGGTAGAAGGTTTGACTTTACCCCCACCTTTTTTAAATCTGGAAAATGAAGATTAAAAAACAGATATTTTCACTCAGTTGTCTTGTATATTTTTATGTTCCCTATCTTGAAAACACATTTCTGACAAGTGTTTCTTTTATTATTTAAATTCTTTATTGTTTAAAGTTTACATAAGTATCCTTTCCTCCCCATTGATTTGTCAAGTTTGGATCAAATTAAGATCCTCCCAGAATTTCTTCCAAATAAAGAGACCAATGATAGCACATTCATGATTGACAGAGAATAGAATTCCATAGTGTACAGGAGATACTTTGTGTCTGGATACAAATGTACCTATGCAAATAAATAGAAGGTGTATACAATATCTAAAAGCAGCCCTTGTGTCCCTGAGCTTCTCTTAAAAATAGAGTGCTTTAGATCCTGCATGCAGCACAGTATCCACTTTTCGTCATTTGCTTGATTCTGCAGTAAAGGAGAGTTAATAAATGACCTCTACATTTTGATGTCTAACTATCCTTCAAATGTCTCCACTCATCCTTTACTTCATTTTCTTTGTTGTTTTCCAATAGAAAAAGAATAGGATACATATTTCTATAGAACAATAGATTATTATCCTAATTATAGTTGCCTGGTGCTCCTTACACATTTACCATTTTATTAAAAACAATTATCTGAGAAGAACCAATCTTTTGTAATACCTACCCTATTGTTCTCATTTCTCTCAGATTCTGATGAGTTCTTTTCAAAGGGTATTTTATTCATAATTATAGACTATAGGACAATTGCTCAGAAATGGACTCCAGGACATATTTTGTTGAGATTAATTTTTCTTATAGTTCTTGATCCAATTATATCTTTAGTTTTTTTTTATACTAGCCACTTAATAAACCTATTTCATTCTGTAAGCCAAACATACTATGTATTAGGAAAGATCAAAATTAAAGCATGTTTTTAAAGAGTAAATATTCTGGGAAAGTATAAAATAGTAAATATAATTTTTTGTTTTATAAAATGAATCTATCTTTTGTACATGAATAGGTGGGAGAAAAAAGTGTCTTAAATTAAAGTATTCTACCCTGACTACAGGAAACATTTGATAGGTGTTTTATGTAGGCTTTTGTCATCTCAGAAAAAAAAACAACAACTATGGCATTGGGATTGTATTTTTTAAAAATCAGGCTTAGTCAGAAGATATACAGGTAAAAACAGATGATTAGTGCAAAGTAGAGGATAGGCAGCAAACACAGGTTAGGGTATTCAAGGGACAACTTGTTGGAGTGTAGTGGACAGTAGCATCCATACTCAAAACCTCAATTTCTTCAACTTTCAAACTTTTGGCCATGTCCCAGAATAACTAATACATTAAACAGCACCACTGGCACACACATACAACATACTTGTTTTCTTACTACCCAGGAGGCACTCTTGAATTTTCTACCATATATTATCCTATCCTATCTTTGCATGTACTATTCCTTTTTATTTTATTTTTAAAATTGATTTTAAAGAGAGGAAGGGAGGGAGATAGAGAGAAAAACATCTATGTGAAAGAGAAACATTGATTGATTGCCTCCCGCATGTGCCCCAACCAGGGATTGAACCCACAAACTGGGTATGTGTCCTGACCAGGAATTGAACCTGCAACCTTTTGTTGTATGGGACTATGTTCCAACCAACTGAGCCAAACTGTCCAGGGCTCTTTTTATTGCATTTTTAAAACATACTGGTTGTGATTTCATGACCTATGAATAGATGATGACTGGCAGTTTGAAAAGCACAGTTCTTGGTAGGATTTGGGGTGAGAGAGGAGTCACTCTGGGAATGACTGAAAAAAACAACAACCCACAACACACAACTCTTTCAAGCCACTACCTCTGCATTGTCCTAGTGCCCTGATCTAGCTTCACTAGCCTGGGTGCTTCATGGCTTATTGGCAGAGAACAGCTCTCTCCACCCCTTTATTGTTTCCCTACACGTAGGCTTCAGAGACTCAATTTCAAAAAGTCCCCTCAATAGCTATGCTGGCTCTCAAAGATGTCTATTTGTCCATGTATTCTTCTGCCCTTTCCTGCAAGCTCTGGAGCTGTCCAGTGAGTAGGCTATTTGATGGTGGGGTGAGTCAGTCAGGTGGATATGCCATCTAAGTACGAATGAAATCTAAATATTTGTGTCCATAGAAAGTGACAGGACTATTAAGTGTACTTTGCTTTCAGTTTCCTGTCCTCATATATTAAGTAGATAAGCTAGGATTGCCAATGTAAAATATTGTAGTGAAAACAAAAGGGTTCTACTTCTACTTAAAAAAAATCAATGACATTTCATCTCTGTTCCTTAGCCTAAGATAAGAACAAATTTTAATGGCTTTGTATTTCACTCTAGAGCAGCCGTGGGCAAACTACGGCTCGCGGGCCGGATCCGGCCCGTTTGAAATGAATAAAACTAAAAAAAAAAAAAGACCGTACCCTTTTATGTAATGATGTTTACTTTGAATTTATATTAGTTCACACAAACACTCCATCCATGCTTTTGTTCCGGCCCTCTGGTCCAGTTTAAGAACCCATTGTGGCCCTCGAGTCAAAAAGTTTGCCCACCCCTGCTCTAGAGGCTTTCTATTCTTTGAAGATAGGCATGTTAGACTAATAATAGAGCAGCTCTTCCTTTAGCTCTTTAGTTTTTGAAAGAATTTCTATTTTAAAAATTTAGTAAACATTTATATTCATTATAAAAATATGAAAATGTGAAAAAGTAAAAGTAATTTTAAAAAGCCTTCTTAATCCTAATATATGAGGTCCAGACACTATCCAGAGGTCCAGACTTTTTTCTATGCTAATATATGAGGTCCAGACTTTTTTCTATGCTAACAAATCCATGCAAACATATGGATATTTTAAAAAGCAGGATGATACTAAATACACTGATTTTTTCATTTAACAATATATTGTGAACATCTTTGTATATCCATAAGATAGACTGAAATAACATTTCCCATGGCTACATGGGATACCACTATATAGATACCTCAAAATTTCTTTAACCATTCTTCTTGTGCTGCTTATGTAAGTTGTTTCCATTTTTTACTATTGCAAGCAAAATTGTGATAATCATCTGTATGAAAAAAAGTATTTCTTTCAATACATAGAACATGTGGACAAAAGAAGAGGAATTCTATGAAAAGTAACCTCATAAGATAATCTGATGATAAATTCTTAACTGGGCAGATCATGGTGGGGAGTCATGCCCCAGGTATATAACTAGTAAAAGGTTTATCTCTGCCTTGAACAGGCCCTGTCAACTTTATATAGATTAACACACCTTTGAAATAATCTGCAACCACCCTCAAGAGAGCAAATAATCTTCTTAACTATTTTATAATACAACTAGAGGCCTGATGCATGAAATTTGTGCAAGGGCCTTGGCCCTGGCCCAGGCCCGCCGCTGCTGCTGTGGCTGGGGGCCTCTGGTGCCTCTGCATCAGCCCCCACCCACTGCAGCTTTGTCTGGAAGGATGGATGTCTGGAAGGACATTGGTCTATTAGCATATTACGCTTTTATTATATAGAAGATCCTTGCTTTCTTTCTCCAAGCTCCATATAATCCTCCTTACTTCCCATCTTAATTTCAAATGCATAAAAGAAGTTACAAAACTGTTATTCTCTAGAGCAGTGGTTCTCAACCTTCTGGCCCTTTAAATACAGTTCCTCATGTTGTGACCCAACCATAAAATTATTTTCGTTGCTACTTCATAACTGTAATGTTGCTACTGTTATGAATCGTAATGTAAATATCTGATATGCAGGATGGACTTAGGCAACCCCTGTGAAAGGGTCGTTCAATCGCCAAAGGGATCACGACCCACAGGTTGAGAACCGCTGGTCTAGAGCATTTGAGATCTTGCTCACTGGCACATGTTATTATACATTGGGCTCAAACAAACTCATAAAAATTCTCTGCAAGTTTGGACATTTCTTATGTAAACAAATGGAAATGCTAGATCAGCAAGCATGCACATGTTTAAGGCTCTTGATAATTACTTCCAGAATGCCTTCCATAAAGGATATAAAAAAAAACCTATCATGAATAAATAAATGTGTCCATTTCCTCAAACTCTTACCAGCAATGGATGTTCTCATTATTTACAACTTTAGTCAATATAATTAGCAAAAAAGGTAGGAAATTGTGTTTACAATCAGGGCTTAGGTAATTATAGGTTAACTAGAGGCCCAGTAGAAGAAATTTGTGCATGGGGGTGTCCCTCAGCCCGGCCTGCACCCTCTTCAATCTGGGACCCCTCAAGGGATGTACACTGCCTCTCGCAATCCAGGACCACTGGCTCCTAACTGCTCGCCTGCCTGCTTGCCTGATTGCCCTTAACCCCTCTGCCTGCCTGCCTGATTGCCCCTAACCACCTCTGCATGCCTGCCTGATCACCTCTAACTGCTCCCCTGCTGTCCTGATCACCTCTAACCACCTCTGCCTCACCCCACACCTAGGACCCAGGATTCCCTCCTCCGGCCAGTGGCAGGCACCTGGGACCCTGGCTTTCCTCCCTCTGGCCTGCCACAGGCACCCAGGACCCAGGCCTGCTTTGCCTGGGCCGCAGCCGCAGGCACCCGGGACCGTGGGGCAGGTGACTTATCCCTCTCCTGGGCTGTAGCCACCGGTGCTGGTGCCTGGGACCGTGGGGTGGGCAGCTAGTCCCTCTTCTGGGCCACAGGCACAGGCACTGGTGCCCGGGATTGCAGGATGGGCAGCTTGTCCCTCTCCTGGGCTGCAGCCCCAGCCATTGATGCCTGGGACCGTGGGGTGTGCCGTTTGTCCCTCTCCTGGGCCACAGGCGCAGGTGCAGCTGCTGGCACCCAGAACCGTGGGTCAGGCAGCTTGTTCCTCTCCTGGGCCGCAGCCTGGCTGGTCCCCATTCCTCTCTTGCAAGCTCATTTGTGCCTGGCTGGTCCCCATTTCTCTCTCCCCAGTGTTGAGTGTCTGAGCCATTATGGCGTCATGGCATGATAACAATTTGCATATTAGGTCTTTATTATATAGGATTACCACAGGATACAATAGCTATCCCACTTTAACATCTTCCTTTCATGATAAGTACAGACAGTCCTTGGGTTATGTCAGACTCAATGTACTTCGTTTCGTGGTTATGTCACCATCTGCCATCCTATATAATAAAAAGGTAATATGCAAATTGACCATCACACCCTTGCACAAGATGGCCACCCCCATGTGGCCACAAGATGGCCACGCCCATGTATTGACTGTCATGCCCTCGCCCAAGATGGCCACCACAGATGGCCAGCAGGGGAGGGCAGTTGTGGGCGATCAGGCCAGCAGGGGAGGGCAGCTGGGGGTGATTGGGCTGGCAGTGGAGGGCAGTTGGGGGCAACTGGGCCTGCAGGGGAGGGCAGTTAGGGATGACCAGGCTGGCAGGGGAGGGCAGTTTGGAGGAACTGGGCCTTCAGAGGAGGGCAGTTAGGGATGACCAAGCTGGCAGGGGAGGGCAGTTGGGGACAACCAAGTCTGCAGGGAAGGGCAGTTGGGGGGACCAGGCCTGCAGGGGAGGGCAGTTGGTGGGGACTGGGCCTGCAGGGGAGGGCAGTTGGGGAAAACCAAGACTGCAGGGAAGGGCAGTTGAGGGAGACCAGGCTAGCAGGGGAAGGCAGTTGGCGGGGACTAGACCTGCAGGGGAGGGCAGTTGGGGGCAACCAGGCTGGTAGGGGAGGGCAGTTGGAGGTGATCAGACCAGCAGGAGAGGGCAGTTAGGGGCTATCAGGTCAGCAGGGGAGGGCAGTTAGGGGTGATCAGGCAGACAGGCAGAGGGGTTAGGGGTGATCAGGCAGGCAGGTGAGCAGTTAGGAGCCAGCAGTCCCAGATTTCGAGAGAGATGTCCGACTGCCAGTTTAGGCCCAATCCCACAGGCATCAGGCCTAAACCGGCAGTCAGACATCCCCGAGGGGTTCTAGATTGGAGAAGGCGCAGGCTAGGCTGAGGGACACCCCCCCAATGCACGAATTTCATGCACCAGGCCTCTAGTTCAGCAGTTCTCAACCTGTGGGTCACGACCCTTTCACAGGGGTAGCCTAAGACCATCGGAAAACACATATATAATTACATATTGTTTTTGTGATTAATCACTATGCTTTAATTATGTTCAAT
>NW_005357691.1:1807561-1808410 GCF_000412655.1 Myotis brandtii | reverse complement strand
GATGTTGGTATGCTTGAAGTTGTCCCAGGGGCTCCTTACACTATCTTCATATTTTTGGATTCTTTTTTCTTTTTGCTTTTCTGGTTGGGTGTTTTTGCTTCTTCGTATTTCAAATCTTTCACTTGATTCTTGCAGTCCTCTAGTCTGCTGTTGGATCTCTGTGTAATATTCTTTATTTCAGTCAGTGTATGCTTAATTTCTAGTTGGTCCTTATTCATATCCTCAAGGGTATCACTAGATTTATTGAGGGTCTTACTAGATTTATTGAGATTCTCACTAAATTTATTGGCGGTTTCTAGAAAATTCTTGAAAAACCTTATAACTGTGGTTTTGAACTCTATATCCAGTAGTTTGCTTTCCTCCATTTCTCTCATTTGTGACCTGTTTCTTTTTCACCACATTTTGGCTGCTTCCCTGTGTTGATAGAGTGGCTTTCTGTGCTAGGTGTCCTATAGAGCCCAGTGGCTCAGCCTCCCCAATTACCTGAGGTGGACACTCTTGGTGCACCTCTTTGTGGGCTTTGTGCACGGTCTTGTTGTAGTTAAACCTTGATTGTTGTAGGTATCACTGGGAGGAATTGACCTCCGGGCTAATTGACTGTGAGAATCAGCTGTGTCTACGGTGGGAGAACTTCTGTGCTGAGACACCCTTCTGGGGCAAGACTTGCTTCAGTGGGGCTTTGGTGCTCACTGAGTCTGCCCCCTGAGTGTGTCCCTTATGGATCTGAGTTGTAATTGGACGGTCCCACTCTGACCACTGGGTACACTGGCTCTTGGATCTAAGGAGGTGCTAATCTAGCCTCTGCCTGAGGCTACCCAGCAGAAGCCAGCTGTAAAGCAATGCAAGTTG
>NW_005357691.1:1807032-1807290 GCF_000412655.1 Myotis brandtii | reverse complement strand
AGCAAACAGCTATGGCTGATCCTCAGTCCTGCCTTAAGAGGCCCCTGATCTCAGTGTCCCGAGGTAATCACTGCAAGCACCTCTGAGAGAAAGCCACCCTCGAGTTCCACCCACTGCCAGACAGTCCAGTTTCTCCCCGTAGAGTCTGGGTCCCCAGAGACTCGCCAAGAACTGGAGTTCAGAGCACTCAGGAGCTTGTGACACCCTCCCGATTGAAAAAGACAACCGCATCCTCAGTTGCCAGCCCTTTCTGCATGT
>NW_005357691.1:1799456-1806775 GCF_000412655.1 Myotis brandtii | reverse complement strand
CAGCCTTCCTGTGGTTCTGGATGATGTCCGTTTTGTCTTTTAGTTGTATTTTTGAAGTGGTTGTGCGAGGCAGCAATTTCAGGTGTTTACCTATGCCGCCATCCTGGTTTCTCCAGGAATTGTTATCTTTAATTTTTTTTTTTTACTGTTTCACTTCATTACTTCTGTGTATGTACTCCATGTGAGTGATATAGGTGCTTATGTAGGTGGGTTCTGACTTACGGTGAAAATCGCATTATGTTGCGCAGTAGGAACAGATCTCTGACATAACCCAAGGACCTACTGTATTGCCAAAATGCCTTCCAAAAATGTTGTCTTGATTAATTCTATTCCTCACCCACTCTGGATATTCGTATTCCTTTTTATGTTTGTCAATCTGATAATTAGACACTTTAGCTGAATGCTTAGTGAAATCCTTTATTTGACATCAACAATGAATGGGACATCTGAATGTTGCCATTTTCAACTGTCTGTGAGTGGCTCCTAACATTGTGACTAGAATTTCCTGTTGAGCATTTTCCTTGTTTTTTGGCTCCAGGGTGCCAGGCTTGGCAAAGGGCTTCAGGTAACTGTGGCTGCAGTTGTCTAGGGATGTTTGGCCCACAATGACAGGTGACTGGGTCTTTTAACTCTTGTCTTTATTTTGGTTGCAGGGGGTACTTTGTATTCAGCCAAGATGGGAATAGTCCTTGCTCTGAGGACACCAAGATCCTGGATGAAATGGGTTTTCTCCTGTTTGAGACAGATGGAAAGTGCCAAAAAGAGAGTGGAATGGGCATTTGGTATGGGAATCTCTGGGGCCCCAATCTATAAACAAAGGGAAGCTTTGAGTCCTGATTAGGTAGGCTTAGGACTTTCATTTTCCATGAGCCTCTCTTTTGATAGCTAGGTATCAAATCATGATTGGCACCTGTTCAGTAAGCTTCTAGGAACTGGGGAGGAACTCAGTTGTCATCTATGGTGTTGTGTTTGCTAGCAAGTGCTCTCCAAGTTTAAACCAACTTTTCTGGAAACTTTCAAACCCAGTCATGCTACAATCCATCCTTTGAATTTTTGAATCAGAATCTCTGGGATAGAACCCACGAATTTGCAATTGAAAGGCTTGTCTCAGATATTTGGAAGGACTTTGAAATTTGAGTAAGAGGTCTCTTAAACCTCTTCTTAATCTTTAATATGCATGAATCATCTTGGAATCAAGTTAAAATGTAGATTATGATTCTCTAGGTCTGGGGTGGGGCCAATGATTCTCCATTTTTAACAAAGTTTCAAGTAATACCTATGCTGTCCTTCTGCAACCACACTTTGAGTAGCAGGCTGTAATGCATTTTCTGCTACTAATTATCTGGGATTGCTCCTCTCTTGAAGTCTAGGTACAAAAGGAACCAGGAAATCCATCACAGAAAAGGTGTTATTTCAGTTGGGTTTGAGGATGTGTAGGAGTGGAGGAAAGATGAGAATGGTATTTCTGAGAGGCCAGCTGCTATTATCAAATTTAAATTGATAACTTATTCTTAGAACCTCTGTGGAGGTATTTTCTATAGTCCTATACTTATGGATCAGAATCTTTAAATAATCTTGGCTGAAACATTTCTTAAACTGTGTGTGAATCCTAAAGTAAGCAATCATTGTTATCTTTGGGGTGTTTTTATGGTTTAGAGATACAGGCTGCCCTCAAAAGATTCACAGAGATACTACTTAAAATATTTTGAGAATTTGATTTGTGGAAATTGGAGAGATGGTTGTTGTTGTTTTTTAATTGGGATATAACACACATACAGTGAAGTGTATCAACTTTAAGTGTATAGCTCAATAAACTTTCATACATATACACATCCATGTAACCATTCTCCAAATCAAGATTAAAACACATTTTTAGCATCCCAGAAGCCATTTTTTCTGACTCCACCCAGTTAACTGCCCCCTCAGGTAACCACTATTCTGACACCTAAAATTATACGTTAGTTTTGCTGTTCTTGAATCTCACTTAATGAATTTATACAGGATGCGGTCTTCTGTGTGGTTCCTTTTGATCAACATGAAATTTTGAAATTCATCTGGGTTTCTGCCTTCAGCCTACCCTCAAATAAATGCTATTAACTCTCTTAAAATATTTTCAAAGTTTGGTTTTGGCAATATTGGGAGAAGGTTGAGGTTTTTGACTGGGGGCAACCCTAAAGGATGTAAAATAGCTGATGGGAATCCTTGGAAGTGAGTGAGGCAAAATTGTCAGAGTTCTTAGAGCCTCTTTTGGGCTATTCTTCCTCTCTTTCCTGGATTTAATTTACTGATATGGCCTAGACCTGAATAGACCACACCTAAGAGGCTAGGCCTTGGGCTGGGCAATCCGTAAATCTCCCTTCATTTAGCCACAGAGCTAAATAGAAGGCATGGTTTCTGTGTGCTCCTGTAGTTTTTTCCTTTGACTAAGAGAGATACTCTTGTGGGAATAACTATAATAAAAGAGTGTGAAAATATTAGAAGGTGATTAACCACAAAGGGATATAGAAGATGGGAGAAGGCAGGGATAATTCCAATTGGGAGGATTGAGGAAGACTTCAAAAAATATCATATGATTTCACTGATGAGTGGAATTTGATGAACAAAATGAAGTAACAAGCAAAATAGTGACAGACTCATAGATAGAGAGCAGGCTAATAGCTGTCCAGAAGGCAGGGTTGGGGTGGTGATGGAGGGATTGAGCGAAAAAGAGAGAAAAAAAACACCTCATGGACAACAGTGTGGTGATTGCCAGGGAGTGGTGGGAAAGGAGGTGGCGAAGGGTATAGGGGGAATAAATGATGATGGATGTAGACCGACTTGGGATGGTACAGATCATGTATAGAATTGTGCACCTGAAACTGTATAATTTTGTTAACCAGTGTTACTCAATAAATTCAATAAAAAGGAAAAAAATAAAGGATTTGACATGTCAACTGAACTTCGAAAAAGGAATAAGTAGGCTGGGTGAAGAAAGGAGGGTGCTTAAAGAAGGGATTTTCAAGCAGAAGGAATAGTGTAAGCAAAGATAGGATGGGGTGTGACATTTTCAGAGAATGGTTGAAGCATAAGGGAGAAGGAGGTGGGGTGGGGCATGGATAGATGAAGCTAATAATAGAAAATAGATCTGAAACACAAGTTATGGCCAACTTAAATACTATCTTTAAGATCTTGAAATTTTGGTAAGAAGCAAAAACAGAGCCATTGACAGTTTTAAGTAGATCTGGAAATATTAGCCAGAAGGGAACCGTGGGGGGCAATGTGAAGAATTAATTACACATGGCTGTAGAACCAAAGAGCGACTTTGTCTTGCCTCATTGAGACAGTTAGCATGTCAAGTGGTTAGCACATGGATTCTAGCATCTGAGAAGCCTGGATTCCAGTTCTGTTTATAATTCTGGCTCTGTCATTTACCAATCTCTGAGCCTGAAGAATAAGGAAAACAATAACATCTACCTTCTGGTGATATTGTGGGGATTAAAGGAGATTGGACATATAAAATATTGGGTACCATTCCTGGCCAAGAGTAAGTGCTCAATAACTAGCATCTACTATTATTATTAAAGGTATCACTAAGCATTATCCTTGGGGTACTGAGGCCTCTGAGAAGGATGACATTCTATAAGAAGGCTAATATGCCTAAATTCTTTCTCTGCTGGGTCTGTAACAATTATTTCTGCTTTGTTGCCTCTTTTCTTTGGGCTGTGCTTGCTGGTGCAGGGAGATTCCCTTTCTGCTTCTGGATTATTGGCCTGCCTAGCTCATGATTGCCAGCTGTTTCCCAGAGAGCCCTATGACAGAAGTTTGGGCATCAAGAATATTTTTCTCTGCTTTCCTTTGTCAAGTTCCCTGTAGAAATCCCATCCCTGGGGGTCTGAAGCCCAGACAAAGGGCAGTGGGGCAGAGTGGAGGTGTCCCAAAAGCTAAGTCCCTAAGCTCCCTGAAGCTGCTCAATCAGGAAACTCCCAGGAATTCCTGTGGGTTTTCTCAGTTACCTAACTGAGTTTTTCATTATTACTTCCTAAGGAAAAATTTCAGTCCTTTTTACTCCTGAATATCAGTGACCTCTCAGGGAGAGAGGCCCTGTTAGAGGTATTGAGAATTCTTCCAAACCACTTCAATGATGAGCTTCTGACAGGTGCAAAATCCATTCTTATTTACTAGGACTGAATAGCACTCTATCACTCTTAACAGATGGAAAAGGCAGCTCTGTAAGGTAGAGAGTTTCACATTCTTTGAGATATTTAAGTTAGACTACTACAGGTGTTGGTGGGGGTGTATGTGTATGTGGGGGGTAATTTAGAAGCAATTGTTTTATGGGTTGGTAGACCAGATGACTCTCTAAAGCTCCACCTACTTCTGAGATTCTGTGATGTACTTAAGCTTGCCTGTAGGCTTATTTAAGCTTTGCTGCTATTCAGCTGACAACAAACACTATCTTTATTTATAATTTATTTTATTGTTGACATTATTGCAGATGTCCGCTATTTCCCCCCCTTTGCCCACCTCTATCCAGCCTCCACCCCCTTGCCCTTGGCCCTCACCACACTGTTGTCTGTGTCCATGAGCTATCCATATATGTTCTTTAGCTAATCCCTTCACCTTCCTTTATCCAGTATCCCCTCTCCTCCCCCTCTGATATTTGTCAGTCTGTTCTATGTATACATGCTTCTGGTTCTATTTTGTCAGTTTATTTTGTTCATTAGATTCCACATATTAGTGAGATCATATGGTATTTGTCTCTGACTGGCTTATTTCACTCAGCATAATAATCTCCAGGTCCATTCATGTTGTCACAGGGTAAGAGTTTCTTCTTTTTTACTGCCATGTAGTGTTCCATTCTATATATGTACCACTATCTTATTATATCAGGTTTCCTGCAGAGTTTGAACACCTCAGGATTATGAAGCTGTGATACATTACTTAAATAGCAATAATCCTTACAGAAAAAAATTGTTCAGGCAAGTCCAAACCTGCCATCCACTCATTAACTCTGCCATGTACACATCAGAGGGCCCACAGAGCTGCTGCAGAGGGCTCTCCTATTGATGTCCACTTATTGTCTGAGCTCTATGGACTGCTCTCAATAACAACAGGAAATACTCATGGAGGAAATGAGAAATGATACAGCCAGGGGCCATAAGGCTTAAGCTCTGGGGCCAGAATTTCTGTGTTTAAAGCCTGGCTCTATTCCTTACTATCTGTATGACCTTGGTGGGCAAATTATCTAACTTTTCTGAGTGTAATTTTTCTCATCTAGAAACAATTGTACCTTCCTCATAGAGCTAATATGATACAGATATTGTTTAAATATTTACAGTTAATATTATTGAGGTTTAATATTTATTTCATTCACTTGCATTTGCTTAAGATACAAATTGAAAGTTCCAGGCTTCTTTAGGCTTCCAGACCTCCTCTTTCTCCTTCCCCTGCACTTCCACAGTCATTGTCAGAGCAACACCAGAAGAACACTGCATTGACTTGCCCAAAAGCCTATGGCTTACCTTTCCTTGAAGAAACTATAGCGTAACAGGAAATAATGTTAAGTTAAAGGAAGAATTCGCAGCATCCATTAGAAGATAATAGAGAAGTTTTGGGGATGCAGAAGGGCTTGTCAATCAGAATAAAGAAAGTTGCCTGGTTATATAACAGCTCCAAGTCCCCCTACTGTGATTCCTGGACACTAAGTCTCCTAAGTGTTGAGAAGAATTCTGCCTAAAGCAAGGTCTTGGAAAGTAGGGCTGCATTTACACAGAAAGGGACTTGGCCAGGTGGATATTGGTGCTGGGGGGGTGGGTGGGGTTGGTCAGGCATCAAGCTTGGCTAGATATCTAAGAGGCTTCTTTAGGTTCTGTTATAGAAATTCCCTCAGAGGAAGCCAAAGAGCCCTTCTAAGGGAGCATGACAAGGGCTGGAGGCAGTACCCAAATATCAAACAAAAATATCAAACTTGGCCTCTTGGTGAAGTTCACTCAATAGCACGCTTATTTCCTTGTTGACCATACTAAGAGGTATGTGTGGTACGTGAGATTAAGTGGCCACAGAGAAGGATGGGAGAGGAAGAACTCTCAAGTTAGACTTATGCTCTCTGATGGAATAACTATAAAGTAACTTAGATATTTCCCTGAAACAGAAGTTGAATAACCAACAAGACCTCTGTACTTCAGTTACTTGTCTTGGCCCAGTAATGTTTACCCTCATTATCACCAATCTGTATGAGGGTTTTAAAAAATATTTTTAATATGTTTTTATTGGTTCCAGAGAGAGGAAGGAAGAGAGAGAGAGATAAAAACATTGCCTAGAAACATCAATTATGAGAGAAATATCGATCAGTTGCCTCCAGCATGCCCTCTACTGGAGATTGAGCCTGCAACCTGGGCATATGCCTTGACCCGGAATCAAACGTGAACTCCTGGTTCATGGGTGGATGGTCAACTACTGATCATCCCTGGCGGGGCTGCATAAGGATTTTGATGTTATGATTATCTGATTGGTAATGACACAAAAGTGGGGAAGAGTCTATATTCTGGATGAAAGAACCAAGATTACCAAAGGCTTTTTCAAATATTATTATTGTTATTATTATTACTTGTTAATCCTCAACTGAGGATATTTTTCCCATTGCTATTTATTTATTAATTATTATTTTTAATGTAAAGACTATACTTTTTAAAATTTTTATTGTTTTAAAGTATTACATGAGTCTCCTTTTTCCCCCAATTGACCTCTCTCCCACCACCTCCTCCCCCAAGCATAAGCCCTCACCACCCCCTACTGTCTGTGTCCATTGGTTTTGCTCATATGCATGCATACCAGTCCTTTGGTTGATCTCTTACCCCCCTATCCCCCGCCTTCCCCCATAGGTTATACAGTCCGTTCCATGCTTCGATGTCTCTGGTTCTATTTTTGTTTATCATTTATGTTGTTTATTATATTCCACAAATGAGTGAGATCATGTGATATTTATCTTTCTCTGACTGGTTTATTTTGCTTAGCATAATGTTTTCTATTTCCATAAATGCTGTTGCAAATGGTAAGAATTCCTTCTTTTTTACAGTGGTGTAGTATTCCATTGTGTAGATGTACCATAGTTTCTAATCCACTTATCTGCTGATGGGCATTTAGGCTGTTTCCAAATCTTAGCTATTGTAAATTGTGCTGTTATGAACATAGGGGTGCATATATCCATTCTGATTGGAGTTTCTGATTCCTTGGGATATATTCCTAGAAGTGGGATTACTGGGTCAAATAGGAGTCCCATTTTTAGTTTTTTGAGGAAACTCCATACTGTTCTCTACAGTGGCTGCACCAGTCTGCATTCC
>NW_005357691.1:1792808-1799117 GCF_000412655.1 Myotis brandtii | reverse complement strand
TTGATGTAGTCCCATTTGTTTATTTTCTCCTTAATTTCCATTGTCCTAGGAGCTGTATCGGTGAAGTTATTGCTATGACATATGTCTGATATTTTTCCGCCTATGGATTCTTCTAAGATTTTTTTGGTTCCCCATCTTACATTTAAGTATTTTATGCATTTTTAATTTATTTTTGTGTATGGTGTAAATTGGTGGTCTAGTTTCATTTTTTGCATGTATCTGTCCAATTTTCCCAACACCATTTATCGAAGAGACTCTCTTGACTCCATTGTATGCTCTTGCCTTCTTTGTCACTTTCCATTGCTTTTTAGAGAGAGTGGAAGGAAGGGAGGAAGAGAGAGAGAGGAAAAGTGAGAGAGAGTAACATCAGTGTAAGAGAGACACATTGATTGTTTGCCTCCGGCATGTGTTCCAACCAGGGCCTGGGATTGAACCTGCAACCCAGGTAGTGCCTTTGACTGGGAATTGAACCAAGACCCTTTGGTGCATAGGTCAATTCTCTAAACACTGACCCACACTAGCTAGGGCCAAATATTATATTAAATAAATGTAAAGTGAGGGCCTAAGTCCAAAAATCAACTATACAATTTCAAGACTAGGAGAATGTAGATTAACAAGGAACATAGAAAAAGTTATGAGTATTAGCTGATTAAGCTCCATATTTGTCAACAGTTTGATGTTGCTGCCAAAACAAATAATTTGATATTAGGGTGTATTAATAGAAATACAGTAGATTAACTAGTTGAAGTTGCTGATATCTGACCATTTTGACCTAAAAAAATGGCAATTGCATATGGTTCAACCTAACATCAAACAGAAGATGAGGGATCCTGAACCAGGAGGTCATTATGCTCAGTGAAATAAGCCAGACACAGGAAGACAGATACTGTGTGATCTCACTTATATGTGGAATATGAAAAAAACAAATTCAAGAACCAGAGATTAAAATGGTGTTTGTCAGGGTCTGGGGAGTAAGCAAAACGTTAGTAAAAGGGTATAAACTTTCAGCTATCAGATTAGTAAGTTCTGGAGGCCTAATGTACAGCATGGTGACTATCTATACTAATAAAAGGGTAATATGCTAATTTTACTGGACATCATCCAGACGACCATCTGGACGTCCTTCTGGACAAAGCCGCAGTGGCTGCCTGAGGCTCAGGCAAGCCATGGATGGTGGCTGTGGCTGCCCAGGGCCGGCCCAAGGCTCAGGCAGCTGCGTTTGACTCTGAGGCCCAAGGCTCAGGCAGCCATGGTGGCTGCCAGTAACAGCAGCAGCGGGGTAGTGGGGGCCATGCCTTCCCCTGATTGGCCAGGTCGCCACCAGCAGAGGGAGGCCAGACTACGGCTTAGGCTGGGGGCTGAGGCAGAGGCCATTAGGGGCGATCATGCTGGGAGGGGGGCAAGGTAGGGGCAATCAGGCCGGCAGGCAGGCAGAGTGGTTAGGGGCAATCAGGCAGGCAGGCAGAAGGGTTATGGGTGATCAGGCAGGCAGGCAGGCAAGCAGTTAGGACCCAGCAGTCCCAGATTGCGAGAGGGATGTCCGTAAACTGGCAGTTGGCCATCCCCTGAGGAGTCCCAGATTGGAGAGGGTGCAGGCCGGGCTGAGGGACTGCGCCCCCCGCTCCATGCAGAATTTCGTGCACCAGGCCTCTAGTAATTAATAATAATGTATTGTAAACTGAAAATGTTCTAAGAGGATAGATCTTAAATGTTCTCACCACAAACACACAAAAATAGTAACAATGTGAGGTTGTGGAGGTGTCAATTAGCTTGACTGTGATAATCATTTCACAATGTATACCTATATCAAATAGTCATATTGTCCACCTTAAATATACACTATTTTTATTTGTCAATTATACCCCAATAAAGTAGGGGAAGGGAAAGTAGATGAAGGTCCTATATGCTTGACACTGATTGAACCACATTTAAATGATTGTGCTTGGTTCTAGGTGACACATTATAAGATAAATTTTGATAAATAAGCACAAAGAATTTCTACTATAATTTAGGGATACAAATCTTTGTTGTAGAGGGAAAGATTAGCAAACTGCTGACTTAGGCTGGGGACTTATGAACTAACTGTCTTTAAATATCAAAGGGGCTAAGAATTGGGCTAAGTCTATTGTCTTCTTTGGATACTTTTAGAAAGCAGCAAAAGGACAAATTAGTGGGAGTTACAGAGCAGCAGATTTGTATTCTACATATGGAATGCTTTGTCATGACTGAGGCTTCTCTTGGACTGTCAAAACAAGTAGTGAGATAGATATTCATCAATTGTTCAAGCAGAAGCTACATGTTGCTCAGAGCATTTAGGTATCAGAAAAGGTTTGAACAATGTTACCACTTAGTTATCTGGCAACTCAGAGATACTCTGTGTTCAAGTTCCAAACTGAACAAAAATCAGCTCTGTTCCACTGTGGAAAATAGAGTTCCATCTTACCAACTTCATTTTGACTTACCTCTTTAAAAGACCTTATCTCCAAATACAGGTACATTTTGGGTTACTGAAAGTTGGGACTTCAACATATGGATTTTGGGGGAATACAACTCAGACTATAGCAATGCTCAACTTCAGTCTGTACTGTGGGGGTACAGTAGAAGCTTTACCAACCAGGCCTAACATTTCCTTTTGGTGGTGAATGGATTACATAACTTTCCAGAGCTGATATTTCTTAGCAAATCTGTAGCAAACATTTGAAGTCACGTTCTTAATTACAAACTGTCTCAGTTCAAGGGGCACCAAGGCATTTTCTGAAGAATATTTTAGCTAGATGTTGGAACAAAGATTTATACTGATTTAATTACCCTTTGCACAAAACAATTATATGTCCTATTTCCTCTCTCCTAAGTAACATTTTTTTCAGAAGTAAATGGTGATGAAGAGCTCATTTTCTATTTCCTTCTACTCATGTTGTTGCCCATCCTACTCTTTGTCTAAGCCAGTGGTTCTCAACATTCCTAACCCATTAATACAGTTCCTCATGTTGTGGTGGCCCCCAACCATAAAATTATTTTCGTTGCTACTTCATAACTGTAATTTTGCTACTGTTATGAATCGTAACGTAAATATCTGATATGCAGGATGTATTTTCATTGTTACAAATTGAACATAATTAAAGCATAGTGATTAATCACAAAAACAATATGTAACTATATATGTGTTTTCTGATGGTCTTAGGCGACCCCTGTGAAAGGGTAGTTCGACCCCCAAAGGGGTCGAGACCCAAAGGTTGTGAACCGCTGGTCTAAGCAGATTTGAGAGCTCTCTTGATTGTTTTATACCTCTAAAGCACAGACCTGACCCAGAGCTTAAAGAGTGACCAATTTGTGTATAACATGAGAACCTGTCTAATAGACAAACCTTACTAAAACTTTGGTTAAATCCATTGGAAAAGTATTTACCTTTCAAAATGTAGAAATTATCTAGTTCAACACTACCTATAGCATAAACACTATCAAGATCTCAAGGAAAAGATGGCTATACCTATCACATTCAATTGTAGCCTGCTTTCAACAATTTTAAAAGCACTCTCACATACTTAATCTCATTTTATTCTCACAAAAACCCTATGAGGTAAAATAGAACAAGAAATGTAATCTCCCCTGACCTGTTTGGCTCAGTGGATAGAGCGTCAATCTGCGGACTGAAGGGTCCCAGGTTCGATTCTGGTCAAGGGCATGTACCTTGGTTGTGGGCACATCCCCAGTAAGGGGTATGCAGGAGGCAGCTGATCGATGTTTCTCTCTCATTGATGTTTCTAACTCTCTATCCCTCTCCCTTCCTCTCTGTAAATAAATCAATAAAATATATTAAAAAGAAGTGTAATCTCCATTTTATAGCTGAGAAAACTTAAGCATCACACATCACACCCACACACACACACACACACACACACACACACACACACCACAAATCTGTGCATATGAAAAGGCAAACATGATGAACTTTTTTAGAATCTGAGAGAACATGGGAGGAGGCAGAGACAAAGGGCAGAGAATTAAAAAAAGGAGACATATGTACTACTATTTGTAATACTTTAAACAATAAAAAAGACTGATAAAAAAAGAAAAAAAAATAATTAGTAAACCCCCCCCCACACACACACACACCAAAAAAAACAGTGTTTTGTTTAGGATTAGGGGTGTGATTGGTGTCTACCTCTTTATTCCTTTTTTTTTTAAAGAAAAATAACAAAGTGGACAGAATCACTTCTTGTTCAACAACTAAGAGAAAATCACACTAAATGAACCTCTAACAGTGGCTATAAGAGGAAAAGTAAGACCCATCACTTGTTTTTAATAGATCTCATACTCACAAATACAGTCAAAGCATTGAGGCTCCTTAGAGCTCTGGGTTTCTTGAGGCACAGGAATTCTTTCTATTCCCCAGGGGGCAATAGAAGAGAGAAGAGAGGGAGATACAAAGACAAGGGATGTACTGTTTAATTAAACTGGTAAATCTTTCCATTTGAGAAAAATATGGCTTCTTAATATTTGATTTTGCAACTTTAATATCAGCACAAATGCCAGAGAGTCAGTATCTGTACTAGCAAGGGCACTACTTTTAAAGCTGAGGTGGCATATTAACCACCTCACAGGGGGTGGCTGTTTTACATATATCCTGTTCATAGAAATAAGGTATAGGCAGCCAACATTTTGCTGTAGTCCCTTCGCAGCAATAAAATGGTGGCATAAATGAAAACTTTCAGATCAAATGTATTTCAGTTATCTGCTATCATCTTTGGCTTCTTCCCAACTTGCATGCTAATATTGGATGTCTTGATAGCTAAAGTAATTTTAAGGGATTTCTCCCTTTAAATTTGGTCCTGTAATATTTAAAAGACTCTAACAGAGGGGCAGGTGATGCTCTTTTTTTTCAAAACACATTACATTCTCATTTCTTAATTATAATTGCACTAGAGGCTTGGTGCACGAAATTTGTGCAGGAGGGGGGTGTCTCCTCAGCCAAGTCTGCACCCTCTCCAATCCAGGACCCCTCAGGGGATGTCCAACTGCCTGTTTAGGACTGCTGGCTCCTAATCGATCGCCTGCCGGCCTGCCTGGTTGCCCCTAACTGCCCCCCATTGCTGGCCTGATTGCCCCTCATTGCCTCTGTGTGCTGGCCTAATGGCACCTAACTGCCCCCCCCCCACTGGCCTGGTCACCCCTTACTGCCCCCCAAACCATCTGGTCACCCCCAACTACCCCCCTGCTGGCCTGGTCAACCCCAACTGCCCCCTGCTGGCCTGGTTGCCCCTCACGACCCCCTCTGCTGGCCTGTTCACCCCACGCAGTCTGCTGTTCATTTGTTTGGTCGTCCCTCACTGATCCCCCTGCCAGCCTGGGCGCCCCATGCAGCCTGCTTGTTCAGTTGTTTGGTAATCCCTCACTAACCCACCTGCCGGCCTGGTTGCCTCACGCAGCCTGCTTGTTCAGTCATTTGGTCGTCCCACACAAACCCCCTACTGGCCTAGTCGTAGGCAGCCATCTTGTGAGGGTGTGAGGGTTAATTTGCATATTACCTCTTTATTATATACGATTTGTAAGAAATACTAAGAAAAAAGCTAGCAACAATGAAGGCTAATTTTATCATGGATAACTTATTTATTTATTTTTTTAAATTAAATCTTTATTGTTCAGATTATTACATTTGTTCCTCTTTTTTTCCCCCCATAACTCCTCTCCTTATCATTGATGTTTCTATCTCTTCCTTCCTTTCTGAAATCAATTATATATACTAGAGGCCTGGTGCATGAAATTCATGCACAGGTGGGGTCCCCTCAGCCCAGCCTGCACCCTCTCCAATCCAGGACCACTTGGGGGATGTCCTACTGCTGGTTTAGGCCCAATCCCAGGGATTGGGCTTAGATTGCAAAGGGCCAGGCCATTCATATGCAAAAGCCTCTGCACACAGCTTGGGTGGGGCGGGGTCTCAGGGAATCAACAGGGCGGAGCAAACAGCCATGGCTGATCCTCAGCCCTGCCCTAAGAGGCCCTGGGCCTCAGTGTTCTGCGGTAATCACTGCAAGCACCTCTGAAAGCCGCCCTCGAGTTCTGCCCAATGCCAGACAGTCCAGTTTCTCCCCGTATGTGTCTGGGTCCCCGGAGACTTGCCCGGAACTGGCGTTCAGTTCAGTCGGGAGCTTGTGACTGAACTCATCCACTCATCTACTGATGGGCACTTAGGCTGTTTCCAAATCTTAGCTATGGTGAAATGTGCTGCTATGAACATAGGGGTGCACATATCCTTTCTAATTGGTGTTTCTAGTTTCTTGGGATATATTCCTAAAAGTGGGATCACTGGGT
>NW_005357691.1:1792285-1792682 GCF_000412655.1 Myotis brandtii | reverse complement strand
GATTTGTTGATGATAGCCATTCTGACAGGTGTGAGATGGTACCGCATTGTCATTTTGATTTGCATCTTTAGGATGATTAGTGACTTTGAGTTTGTTTTCATATGTCTCTTGGCCTTTCTTCTGTCTTCTTCAAAAAGTATCTATTTAGGTCCTTTGCCCATTTTTTGACTGGGTTGTTTATCTTCCTTTTGTTAAGTTGTATGAGTTCCCTGTAAATGTTAGAGATTAAACCCTAACCCTTCTCTCCTTTTTATGCATTACACACTAAAACAACCATTCACGGGGCAGAAAAAGAATTCAGTGAATTTATAGCTTTGTTTACATCATTTAAAAAAATTTATATATATATATATACTAGAGGCCCGGTGCACAAAAATTTGTGCACTCGGGGTGGGGA
>NW_005357691.1:1778912-1791169 GCF_000412655.1 Myotis brandtii | reverse complement strand
TCAGGGTGTGGGTCCCCACTGGGGTGCCTGGCCAGTCTGGGTGAGGGGCTGAGGGCTGTTTTCTGGCTGGCGAGTGACTGAAGCTTCCAACCGCTCCTTGTTTTCTTTTCTTTTTTTTTTATTCTGGGCCAGCTTTAGCTCTGAGGCCTCGCTGCTGAAAACATGGATACAATGTTTCCGTCCGGCTGGGTTTCAGTCCGGCTGGTTTCTGGCGGTTTGTTTACCTTCTTATTTGCAACATAGTATATAGTTGCTTAGACTTGCAAATGAGAGGCCGGCAAGTGAGGCGGTGAACGTTGGAGTCTGCAGCAAGCAAGCCTCGTGCTCGCTTCAGTGCCTGGCTGCCGGCCGCCATCTTGGCTGACAGTTAATTTGCATATACTCACTGATTAGCCAATGAAAAGGGTAGCGGTCGTACGCCAATTACCATGTTTCTCTTTTATTAGTGTAGATGGCTGTGCTATAAATATCCTTATAATATTAGGTTTTGTTTTTCGAATTATTTCTTCAGGATATTGTCCCATAAGTGAGATTATCAGGTCAAAGTGTAGGCACTTGTATAAACCTTTGTATCATTCAATAGCTTCTGCCTGAATCCACCATTCACAGGGCCACCCAACAATTCCAGTTGAGTTAATTTGTTTTCATAACTAAAATATTGTCATTTATGGTTTTAGAGAATTTTTAAACTTTTTAAAAACTTTCTTATCCAGAATTAAAAATTTGAATTTGTGCTAGTGGGATGACCAGATCTGTCAAGAAAAACAAACATTAAATACTTATTTAAAATTGAGAATTTTATTTGCACCCTATGGGTAGCCCGTGTGAGTTACCCAATAGCCTATGGTCATCATACATGGTACTGAGCTCAGTCAGAGCCCCCTGAACTGCCATCCTCCCATATGCTTGTCTGGGACTGGCTGATTTAGGGGTGTTTTCCTTTTTATTTGTTGAACTGAAATAATTTTTATTGCATTAATATGGATTTTTTAATACTCATTCATTCATTCATTCAACAAACATTTGTTGACTAATTCCCATTTCCCAAGCATTGTATAAGCAATCTATACAGTTGTCCCAGGTTACATATGACTGGTTAAATATGACCTTTAGGCACACCTGGCCAAGTTCTGGCAAGCATAGTCTTCACATCCAACAGTGCACCATTTATACAAATTTTTTAAATTACAGACACAATTATTTACATGCTGAGTTTCATGCCTTCACAAGGGCTCAAGCTGCCAGCATAATATATCTCATTACAACCAGCACTGGGTATGAAAAGGATTGTTTTTCAAGACTGTGAGTGCAAAACATCAATTAGTCATAGGAGAGAACAGTTAGTTGGCATGTGTTCGAGATTTTGCACCTTTGGGAGGGAGGGGAAATGTATTTACTTGATCTTTTATAGCTGAATCAAATGAAAAAGGAGACAACAAAACCACTCAATTTGGGTTTGTTGATTCTTTAATCGGCCTCTCAATTAACTGCAGATGCACACAGAGAACAGAGCCAGCCAGGAAGGTGGTCTTTTCAATATGACTGCAATATTCACTAGGAGCATTACTGCACTTGGGTAGGAGGCTACAGAAATCAATAGCTGCTTTCTCGGGCTTCCATCCCAGGAACTGCAGCTGCCCTGGATAAACTACCTCTCCTCATGTCACTTTTGATTTCTTTCCTCAAACACGAGAAAGGCCAGGTTCAACAAATATTGACTGAGCTCCCACCAAGTGTGGGTTTCTGGGGTGAAGACTGGAAGGGTTGTTATGTATGTAAAATTTTGTAAGGAGTTTTAACCTGATGTTCTTATTTGCTCCTGTAGAGGAATTATTAAATTGAGTGGTTTGAATTTTTGAGACATCTGGGAATGTGAGTATGAACTGGATATTAGATGATAACAGGAATTGTCATTAATTGTATCAGCTATGAATATGGTACTGTGGTTTTCTAAAAAAAGTTCATATATTTTAAAAGATATCCTGAAGTACACTGGGGTGAAAGGATACAACTTTGGCATCTGCTTTAACATAGTGTAACCCAAGGTAGAAGGTGAAATAGATGAAGCAATGAAGCAAGTATAGCCAAATCATAATTACTATTCAAGCTGGGTGATGGATCAATTGGATTTCACTGTACAATTTTTTTTTGTTTCTGCATATTTTTAACAATTTTCCTAATAAAAGGAGTTTTTAAATGAGTGGCTTAATTTGAACACAGGTATATTTCTCTTATTGGATTGATAGGATTTTGGAGGCAAATTTTCTGGAATGGCTAGTTAAAAAAATTAAGAGCAGCATTGTTTGATGTTATATGACTTCACATTGCTTGTGTTTTTTTCTTTATTGATTAAGGTATTACATATGTGTCTTTATCCCCCCCATTACCCTCCCACCCTCACAGTTCTCAAAGTTCAGCACTGCAGCCAGCCCTCTTAAGAAAAGCAGCCTTATTAGAGATATACAGGTGCAATAAATGCATGAATGACAGTTCAATATTGGTGGGAATGAAGTGGATTAGGAAACATCAAATTTTACTAAATAAAGGATAACACAGAGACCGACTAGATACACTGAGACTGGCTAAAGGTAGAGGCAAAGATTAGCTATGACTATATCCTTGTCTTTGCCTACAATGGCAGTATCATAACAATTATTAAATCACAGGGTAATTAATCTAAAAGATTCCCTTGTTTAACAAGCATATTTGTAAATATAACATGGTGGTTCTTCACTTTGGCAAGAAACTGGCAAAAGGGTGAAAATGTTAAAACCCTTTCAGCTGAGATGGAGTACATTACTCCTTTATACAAAGTTATTGTTTCCCCTTTGATTTGGAATAGTCTCTTTTCTCTCTGTAAATAACAGCACAGCTTCGTTTATCCAGCTGCAGCCTTCTGGAGTCTATAGATGGATTATCAGGTGAGTTTGTTGGCACCTGAGTAACTAATTCTGTGTCCCGAGGGACCTCTTTTCTCTGAGCTAATTCCCCACCCCCAATACAACTTTTACTCAACTGGGAAAGGTTACTGAACTGGGAAAGGTTTTCTCTGAATAAGAGATAGCACCCCTTATTGACAAGGATGAATCCTAACTAATCGGCATCTACAAAGTACGCAAGCATCTCTAAGAAAAAAAAAGTCACTGTTCTAGGACATGGAATTGGGTTGTATACTATTTTTTTTTTGCCCTGGACTACTGCACCTATGCTGATCTGACAGGATATTCAAATGCAGTCTTCCCTTAACAAACTCCCAAGATTGTGCTGGCAGGCAAGAAAAAAGTCAGGTCCCTGGAACCATCCCTGATATTAAGGGACATTTCTAAAATCACAAACTGAGAAATCACGGAGTTTAATAAAGAACTCAGGACTCTAAAACATTTTTCTTAGTTGTATTAAAGAAAGCTTGCATCTAAATTTAAATTTAAATATGGTATTTCAGTTTTGAGAAAACATTGTCACCTTGCCAATTGTTAAAAATACTTGATCTGCCATTGACTTCATTGAATATGGCCTGGTAGGTGCCTTTGGAGAGCAGTGGAAACAGATGGGACCCAGTCACTTCAGGTACAGATGTGCTTGCCTGTTTTGAACTGGTATCTTCCAGAAAAGTTGGCTGTGTCTGGTTTTGTTAATTAAACCATATTACCCTCATCAACCTCTGTGATAAAGTTATAGCTGTTCTCATGAATATTCTATGGCCACTAAGATGTAATATAAATTACATTTTAGAACGTGGCAAGGTCTTTTTTTCCTTTTTTGCACAATAAAAAAAGTTACAAGGCTTTTTAAAAATCACATATTTTAAGACAAATTATTCTTTTATAATAAATGATTAGAAATGCTGCTCTATTACATATAAAGAAGGAGGTGTGCCTTGTGTGTTGCCTTAGTTGTGAAATGTATCCCATTGCTCACGGCTCCCTAGATAAATATTTTCTTTGAAAACTCAAAGCCTTTAGCTGCCCCTTCTGTAAAGGGTTTATCTTATAGGAAATCCCTTAACTGTTTGTTTATTTAATCACCCTGTTCAAGGCTGCCAGTAGTTAGTGTTTGCTCAATATCCCTTTAAATTCAGTAGGGGGAAGACACCTATCTTTCTGCATAGTTGAGACATCAGATACTGGCTGAAGGTTTATTACTGTAATTTGTATGTATGTTTCACCTAATAAGTTTTATTTAAGTGGGATCTACCTATATTAAAGATATCCATGACCATTATGACAATTACAATTTTCTTAATATTACTTTTTCTCCTCAATCTACCTCAACTTGTGGGGTACTTCCTTACTAGTAGTTATCTTTTTCATATAGTTATTTCTGAATAATAATGTAATTTAAGGCTTTAGACACTTCTTAGGGTAAAAAAGTTTAAGTTATAGGTCATGGAAAGAATCATGCAAAATTCTTCAGGGTTAGTTCTCCAACATGGAAGTTAAAATAGTGTATTATATCCCTCTTTAGTGTTTACACTAGTTTCCCCCAACTGCACTCAATCTATATTTTCCTGAAAGTTTCCAACCTGGCTTTAATAACTTTAATTCAAACCTAGCTGAAAATAGCTTTAATTGGTGTTTCATTTTAAAAATATTTACAACTGTGCTACAGCTAAAAAAGCAAAACAACCACTAAACAAATAAAATGGAAATGTAGGTACAACTGTAACATTACCCATTCTTCCAAAGGGTGTATTGTCCTGAATGTCATATGGAAGCTAATCAATAATCCTCTGAATTCAGTTTACCATTTTTTCTTGAAAGTCTGAGCTCTGAAAAATTACATAAAGTGAATTAATGAAAAATAATAATCACAATCTAAAAAATATTCCTAAAGAAAAATTCAACAATGTAAATAGAACTAATTCATCGGAAACTTCTCTATATCCCTAAAATATTGTATTTTTCCAAGTCTCAATGTTTGAAAAATTTAATATGAGTTTTTATATGTGCTATGTAATGCTAAGCATCCAGATTAAAATGGAAAAAATATATTTCTTAGCTGCACAAGAAAAAAACATTTGCAAATATCCATAGCATTGTGTGCTCCAGTCTATTGAGGTTATGAAGAAAGAGGCAATGTTACATGAACCAATATGCCGACTATTCAATAATAACCCAGATTTAATTTCCTCCCTAATTAACATGATATTTATGAACTTGACAGTTGCTTTCAATGAAAACGCATATACAAAAGGCTCCTGGCTGAATTTTAAATGGAAACCTGAAGCATATTAGAATCAATCATTTGTCTAATGTTGGTAAATTTAGTTTTTCTTTTATTTCAAAAATTTTACTCTACTTATAGCATGTCCTCTCCCTGTGAGTCTGCAGGAACATTGTTAATAAATGCTTTTGCAAATATGGCTGTGCAAAGAACAAATGAATATTGATTAAACTGGATAATGCATTATTTTCTAGGATACGTATATTAAATTAACTCTCAGTGAACAAACAGCATGAATTAAGCTAGATAACTTTTTAGAACTGTAACTAGCTTATGTTCAGATTGAAGTTTGAAACAGTACTTGCACTGATTTTGCTCTTCTCTTCAATTCCAAATATGGCTGTGCAAAGAACAAATGAATATTGATTAAACTGGATAATGCATTATTTTCTAGGATACGTATATTAAATTAACTCTCAGTGAACAAACAGCATGAATTAAGCTAGATAACTTTTTAGAACTGTAACTAGCTTATGTTCAGATTGAAGTTTGAAACAGTACTTGCACTGATTTTGCTCTTCTCTTCAATTCTTATTTTTATTTTTTTTAATATATTTTTCATTTTTTATCAGCTGCCTCCTGCACGCCCCCCAGTGGGGATGTGCCCGCAACCAAGGTACATGCCCTTGACCGGAATCGAACCTGGGACCCTTCAGTCCGCAGGCTGATGCTCTATCCACTGAGCCAAACCGGTTCTGCCAATTCTTATTTTTAAATGTATATAAATACTATAGGTTCCTTAAATGAAAGTTGGAAATGGCAGATAAGTTGAAAAAAGTAAAGAGAACAACTATCTCCTCATCACTCAGACACAAACATTGTTAGAATTTGTGCTTTCTAGTTTCATTGTGGATGGCAGCAAGTTTGACTTTTAAACATTTACTTTTTTTCTGCATTAGGATTCAAACTTCAAAATTAGATTTTGTTTCCCCCATTTTTCTTGTTTACTTAGATTGCAAATACTTAATGCTGAGCAAAATCAATCATATTAGAAAACACATAAAATTATTCTATATCTTCAAGAATTGGTTTTAGGCTAATCTTGTTTGAGATTATTTATATGAGAGAATTTAAGGAAGTCTCTGAAAGTGTTTGTAGCAATAAGAAGTAAGATAACAAATGGTTGGTGGTGGAGAGAGAATTTAAATTGCCTGATGATTTGGTTACAGGTAATGTAAACATTCAATAACTGCTGTTAACATGATGTGTCAGGCACCTGGCATGTGCCATCCTATTTTACCCTCACAATGCTAATAAACCTGTGAAGTGGGTAGTTTCCTGATTTTCAAATGGGCAAATAGAGGCTCAGAGAGTTTAAGTTACCCAGTGTCAGACAACTAAGTGACAATGCCACATTTTGAACTCAGGCAGTCTGACTCTTGAGTGTGCTTTCAAACCTATGCCATGTGGGTAGAAGGATATGATTCCAGGAAGTATTTTCAATGCCCTGAGCATGTTATGGACAGGACCTCCAACTTTTAGACACTAATAAACCCTAAAGCATAGGAGACCACAGAAAATACTTTATTGTCTCCAAAATCTACCCTATTATTACTCTACCAGTTAACTATAAACCACAATCAGATACTATGATTTTTCTATACCTACCAGTCTTGAGAGAAATCCTATGTCAACTTGAGAATATCCAAGGTCTGTGGGTACCCCTCCCCTGTGGGGAAGCATGGGACTTGGTTGGAAAGTCTGTAAGGAGGATTCTCTGAAAGGTCAGAGGCCTCTGGGGGACCTTGCTGAAGGCGGCAGACCCTGCCTTGACTTTTTTAAATAAGTCCGAGCTCCTGAGTGTTTTACTAGAATCTTTATGTTTAGACTTCAAAACATCCTTGTTTGAAAGACACTACAGATGCAGGTGCTTTCTCAAGGATGCTTACCCTGCTGATTTTATCGAGGGGTTAATTTTAGTTCAAGCTGTTGTGACAATAAAAGCCTTAAGAGGCAGGCGAAAGGGCTGTTGGCTCCTAAAGCAAAACAGCCCCTTAGCCTTCTCTTTGACAGAAACACACGTCAGAGTAATCATTCATCCTTCATTCAGGATCTGCTAGTTAGCCCCAGCACTCCCCCAAACCCATAAACATCACATTTCTATTCCTCCTGCCAGCCTAATATAAGTGTGGCCCAAGAATGTGATATGGGGCTTGCACACTTCACCACTCATCACGATGGCTATAAGTGCTTAGAAGCAATTTGGAATATCAGGATATGGAACAAACTTACAGGTCTCAGATGAAAGGTGTTTTTTGTTGTGGTTGTGTAAACATGTCTTTTTTCTACAGTGCAGGGACATGTTCTCTTTTCTATCACATGTCCCAAATGGTCTACAGCAGTGGTCGGCAAACTGTGGCTTGCGAGCCACATGCGGCTCTTTGGCCCCTTGAGTGTGGCTCTTCCACAAAATACCGACTTCTGCGCATGGGCCACGAAGTTTCAATCGCACTGTACATGCGCGCCCGCATGTGGTATTTTGTGGAAGAGCCACACTCAAGGGGCCAAAGAGCCGCATGTGGCTCGTGAGCCGCAGTTTGCCGACCACTGGTCTACAGTCAAGGAAAGATGAATCTGTCTCTTGGGAGAGGAAATAAGACACCTTCTGTTGGTATAAATGATTATGGTTTTAACATGGGCTTAAGGTGGAGAGAGGGAGGAAATGAATAAGTTGCTCCTCCAACACAATAACATTTCCACAGCATGGAAACCATTTCTCCTGTGATAGTTAGGCAGGAACATGTTGCCTGCTCTCCTCTCTTGACACCCCACCCCCATCCACACTGTATGCAGTAGTCACTGCTATTTCTCAAATACAAGTCTTATTATGTACTGTGCTGCTTAAAACCTCTTTATGTCTTCCCTTTGCAACTTTAGCTGACCTAGAGGGCACTCTCCATGTTATTTCCCCTTATATTCCATGGTCGTCCACCCCAGGTCTTCACACATGCTATCTCCCTGCCAGACATATTCTTTCCTTCCCTTCTTCCCACTCCCACCTTTCCCATGCCACTTTTACTTCTTTCAGTTCTCAATGTACAGATGGCTGTGTCCAGGAACTCTTTTCTGATGCACTCCACCATCACTTATGACTACACTTACCTGTTGTACTTTCCAATAGCACCCCACACTCTTCTTCAGGGTGCTCATCCCACACTATTGTCATTACTTGTTTGTATTCTCTGGTTAGACCATAAGCTCAAGGAGGGCATGGGCCAGGTGTGTGTTTTCATTCAGTGAAAGGTACAGAACTAAGAAGTATGATTAAAGATCAGCTAAGTAACAAGGGGAAGGGACTGCATGAGCAAAAGCTTGGAGGTGAGAAATTACTGAGTAGGTGCAGGGATCTGCATAGAGTCCAATAGCATTAGCATATAAATTATATGGTAAGTAGTGAGTGGAAGCCTCAGAGGGGTTGTGTACATGTGTATGTATGTGCCTGAGCTGACCAGCAGTCCCTGAGCAATGGATGAATGATTACTCTGACACATGTTTCTGTGAAAGAGAGGGCTAAGGGACTGCTTGGCTTGAGAAACGAAACAGTCCTATTCACTTGCCTCCTTAGGCTTTTATTGTAACAAAAGCTTGAACTAAAATTAAACATTAGATACTGTCAGCAAGGTAAGTGTCCTTGAGAAGACACATGCGTCTACAGTGTCCTTTAAGCAAGGACGTCTAAAGCCTAAACATAGAGATTCTAGTAAAACACCCGGGGGCTCAGACTTATTGGAAAAGTCAAGGACCTTCAGCAAGTTTCCCTCAGAGGTCTTTGACCTTTCATATTTTCCTCGTTACAGACTCTCCAACCAAGTCCCATGCTTCCCCACATGTATGTGTGTGTTTTTTTTCTGAGATCAATAGTTTTGATCATAATCTCAAAAGGATTCAGTAGGAGGGGCATTTGGAGACAGAATTTCAGATCTACAGACTTCTATCCAGCATATCCATGGACCTTATTTAAGACCCTTTAGGAGACCTGTGTGACCACCAACCACAGACCTCAGCTGAAATGAGGACATGGGCTGTCTATTTTGTTTATCATTTAATGCCCAGTACGCACAATAGACATCTCAAATTTAATATGGCCTACACCAAGCTCATAGATTTCTACACTACACCCCTACTGCTCCACCAACCTACTTCTTCCCCAGATTTCTCTTTCCCAGTAATGGTTTCACCACTCACAGTTCCTCACACCCTTGATCCTTTACTTTTTAGCACTCCCAATAAATCAACAAATCCTAAATCCATCCACCTCGCTCCATCTCCAATGTTGGCAGCTCCTGTCTGAACACTAACCTTTCATGTCAGGGCTACTTACTTTGATGGCTGCCTGACCAGTCTCCCTGCTGTCTGCCACTTTTGTTACCTCCAGTCCATCCCCCACCTTTTGGCCAGATTGTGTCAATCCCTAAAACCCTCCAGTTTCCCAAGGCACTTAGAATAAAAGTCAAACTCTTTATACTAGTCTATAAGGCCCTCAATATATATTCCCTATCAATCTCTCTTGGATCCTATCTTCCATTCTTTTCCCCTCATTCACCATTTTCCAGTCACACTGGCCTTTGAATACTCTCTCATGTGGAGCTCAGTCCTACCATTAACTGTGACTTTGAGCATGTCCTTAATCTTCTCTAGGCTCCAATTTTTTAAATCTATAAAATGAGATTAATCATAATTATTCTTCCCTTTGGGGATGGCTTGAGATTGAACATAGATATACTGCATTATTGGAGAAAAGCAGCTCTGAGGTCTGAACACAGAAGGGCTGTTACCAGGCACTGGCTCTTACAGACACGTGGGCAATCTCAGAAGGTAGCCTGGGAACATCAGAGTAGAAGACAAGTGGAAGGGCACACTCTACATAAGGCCACTAGGAGATTGTGGTCCTCAAGTCTGCTTTGCCAATTGCCTAGTTCTGCCAGGCAAGCCTCTTCTCTGCCAAGGGCCCTCGTGTACTCTATCTCCATCCAGCTATTCCTCCTGCCATTTCTGCCTTCAGTAGGTAACCAGTTGGCTCTCTCCCAGGTCTTTCCTTTGGGCAGAAGAAAGAATGGCAACAGAAATATTTATATTTTCCAGTTTATAGAGTACTTTTACATCTATCATCTTGTTTAACCATCCCCCAAACCCTTAAAGGTTGGTTTATTCTTATTTTACTGAAGAGGACGCTGAGGCTCAGAGAGATTGTGTAACATGCCTAAAATCACAATGGTTGAAATTTGTATCTATCAGGTCTGCCTATGTACTTTGTATAACACAGCACTGGATTTTCTGAGTGCTACAGTATTGGGCTCTGGAGGTGAAATTCTGGTCAGGACTTTTCCTTCCTCTCCAGACCTTTTCCTCTGCAGCTCCCATTTTGTTAGGGCAGCAGAGTCTGGGCCCTTAGTGAAGTCATTGGGAAAGACAGCCCCAGGCTTCTGGTCACAGCTAGACTGAAGACCTAGAGGTTTATCTAGGAGCAGGTCCAGATAGATACATGTGAGGACCCACAGCAGGCAGAGATGGATATTACTTTGGAGGCCTTTTCAGGTATTTTAAATGCAATAAAATTAATCATTAGTTCTAGTAAATTGCCCTACAACATGCATTTTGTGATTTCAGCTTTTTGGCTGGCTGCTAGGACCATGACAAATGTGGTTAGCAGCCAGAGGCCTGGCCAGTAGCTGCCCCTGGAAAGTTGCACAGTCCTGTGCAAACAACATCAACAAAGGTGAGTAAGCTTAATAAGAAGTACGTGTGTGTGTGTGTGTGTGTGTGTGTGTACATGCATATGTCTTTAAAATTTCCACTTTAGGACTCCTTTGACCAGGGACAGAAGCTATTTACTTTTGGCCAGTTGTGTGAGGAGAATTTAATGAAACCGTGAAGTAACTAAATATATATACTAGTGGCCCGGTGAATGAAATTTGTGCCCGGGGTGGGGGGGTCCCTCAGCCCAGCCTGCACTCTCTCCAATCAGGGACCCCTTGGGGGATGTCCAATAGGGATCGGGCCTGAACCGGCAGTTGGACATCCCTCTCGCAATCTGGGACCACTGACTCCTAACCGCTCACCTGTCTGCCTGCCTGATTTCCCCTAACTGCCCTCCCCTGCCGGCCTGATCTTTCACCCACCCTGGTTGCCCCCAACTGCCCTCTCCTGCAGGCCTGATCTCCCCTAACTGATTCTGCCTGCCTGATTGCCCCTAACTTCCCTCTCCTGCCAGCCTGATCTCGCCCCCAACTGCCATCCTCCGACAACCTGATCACCCCTAATGGCCTCTGCCTCAGCCCCCACCACCATGGCTTTGTCCAGAAAGAAGTCGGACGTTCAGAAGATGGCAGGTTGACCCGGTCTAATTAGCATACTACCCTTTTATTAGTATAGATAGATTATATAGGATAGGATTGCTTAAATGGGGGAGAAGCCTTTTTCATCAGGAGGAGATGTTCTTGGCAGACAAAAACACATAATTCCTATATCTGGACTGATAGCCAGCCATATGCACTATACTGACAAACTGGTCATTAAAAAATTGAATCACTTTCTTACACCTTACACCAAACAGCTGTTTCCCTTAAAACCCCTCCTCAGCCCCCACCTTAGGTTCTGCCTTCGAAGTTCACCCAGATTAGGTTCTGATTGGTTGGTTTCTATGCCAGTCAGCATCAAAAGCTCTGCCTCCTAGGCAGCCATTGGCTCCTGGCACTTCACCCAGATTAGGTTTTGATTGGTTGGATTCTGTGCCAGTCAGCATCTCCAGGCCTATCCCTGAGCCTGATCAAAGACGCAGGGCTGATCAGCAGCCCTCTTGGAGGCCTGGAGAGAACCAGAAGCCTGGCTGCTGGCGAAGCTAAGAGAGAAAGAGAGAGGCAACGGCTGATCAACAGCTGTCACGGAGGCTGCGGATCAGACCCTTCCTCTCTCTCTGAAGGCCTCTCTCTGGGCCTGATCCTCAGCCCTCTCGGCAGTCAGTGCTGAGTCACTGTGCCGGCACCTGCGGCAGTGTTTGGTTGAGCCTTTGGTTGTTGTGCATGTTATGGACCCTG